>NW_012292362.1:0-4850 GCF_000151885.1 Dipodomys ordii | reverse complement strand
GCAGGGGACATAGAGGGAAAAAAGCGGGACACCCCGTTTAACACAGTAGGACACAGCGGGACACAGCGGGGACACTGCGGGACACAGCCAGGAGACACAGCGGTGGCCAGCGGGAGACAGAGAATGGACACAGTGGGACACAGAGGGGACACAGCTGGACACAGAAGGGTACACAGCGGGACACAGCGGACACACAGCGGGGACAGAGCTGGACACAGAGGGGCAGAGAGGGGACAGAGCGTGACACAGGTGGACACTGAGGGAGACAGAGCGAGCACACAGCCGGACACAGCGAAACAAAGCGTGACACAGTGGGGACACAGCAGGGGACACAGCGGGACACAGTGGGTTTCACAGCGGGACACAGCGGGGTACACAGCAGGGACAAAGAAGGACACAGCGGGGGACACAGCGAGGACACAGCAGGACTCAGCGGTGACACAGCGGGACACAGCTGGGGACACTTTGGGACACAGCGGACACAGCGGGGGACAGTGGGGGACACAGCGGGGGACAGTGGGGGACACATGGGACACAGCAAGGCACAGCAGGACACAGCGGAGGTCACAGCGGGACACAGCGGGGGACACAGCGGGACACAGCGGGACACAGCGGGGGACACAGCGGGACACAGCGGGGGACACAGCGGGATACAGCGGAGACACAGCGGGGACACAGCGGGACCCAGCATGACACAGCGGGGGACACAGCGGGACACAGCGGGACACAGTGCGGGACACTGCAGGGACACATTGGGACACAGTAGGACACAGCGTAGGACAAAGCGGGAGACAGCAGAGGACACAGCGAGGACACAGCTGGGCACAGCGGGGACACAGAGGGGACTCAGCAGGGGACATAGTGGGAAAAAAGCGGGACACCACGGGACACAGTAGGACACAACAAGACACAGCGGGGGACACAGTAGGACAGAGCGGGGGACACAGCGGGGGACAGAGGGGGACACCACGAATAACAGAGCAAGGACACAGCGGGACCCAGCGTGACACAGCCTCGATACAGCGGGATTCACAGCGTTACACAGGGGGTACACAGCTGGGGACACAGCGGGACACAGTGGTGGACACAGCGGGACACAGCGGGACAGAGTGGGACACAGACAGGATAAAGCGTGAGACACAGCGGGGGACAGAGCGGGAGACAGCGGGGGACACAGCGAGGACACAGCGGGGGACACAGCAAGTACTCAGCGGAACACAGCGTGGGACACAGTGAGGACACAGGGGGACACAGCGGGACACAGCTAGACACAGCAGGAACACAGCAGTAGACACAGCGGGACACAGCAGGGGACACAGCGGGACACAGCGGGGGACACAGGGAGGACAGAGCGGGACACAGCGGGGACACAGCGGGGACTCAGCGGCGGACACAGCGGGGGACAAAGCGGGACACCACGAGACAGCGCGGGACACAGCGGGGACAAGGGGGAGACAGAGCGCGACACAGCGAGGACACAGCGGGACACAGCGGGGGACACAGCGGACACAGCGGGGAACACAGCGGGACAAAGCAGGGTACACAGCAGGGGACACAGCGGGACACAGCGGGGTACCAAGCGGGAAACAGCGGGGGGCCCAGCGAGGACACAGCAGGACACAGCGGGGGACACAGACAGGAAAACAGCAGGGGACACACCGGGGGACACAGCGGGAACCAGCGGGACCCAGCGGAACACAGCGTCGATACAGCGGGGATACAGCGTTACACAGTGTGGTACACAACTGTGGACACAAGGGGACACAGTGGGGGCACAGCAGGACACAGCGGGACACAGTGGGACAAAGCGAAGACAAATCGTGAGATACAGCGGGAGACAGCGGGGGACACAGGGAGGACACAGCAGGGCACAGCGGCACACAGCAGGGACAGAGCGGGACACAGCGGGACACAGCGGGGAACACAGCGAGGACACAGCGGGACACAGCGTCGATACAGCGGGGATACAGCGTTACACAGCATGGTACACATATGTGGACATAACGGGACACAGTGGGGGCACAGCGGGACACAGGGGGACACAGTGGGATACAGCGAGGACAAATCGTGAGACGAAGCGGGGAACAGAGCGGGAGACAGCGGGGGACACATCGAGGACAGAGCAGGACACAGCGGGACACAGCAGGGACAGAGCGGGACACAACGGGACACAGCGGGGGACCCAGAGAGGACACAGCGGGACACAGCGGGGGACACAGCAAGGACACAGCGGGACACAGCGGGGGACTCAGCGAGGACACAGCGGGACACAGCAGGGTACCCAGCGAGGACACAGCGGGACACAGCGGGGGACACAGCGGGACACAGCGGAGGACCCAGCGAGGACACAGCGGGACACAGCGGGGGACACAGCGAGGACACAGCGGGGGACACAGCGGGGGACACTGCGGGACACAGTGGGGAACACTGCGAGGACACAGTGGGACCCAGCGGGACAAAGCGTCGATACAGCGGGGATACAGCGTTACACAGCGTGGTACACATCTGTGGACACAACGGGACACAGTGGGGGCACAGCAGGACACAGTGGGACACAGCGAGGACAAATCGTGAGACTTAGCGGGGGACAGAGCGGGAGACAGCGGGGGACACAGCGAGGACACAGCAGGACACAGCGGGACACAGCAGGGACACAGCGGGGGACACAGCGAGGACACAGCGGGGGACACTGCGGGACACAGCAGGGAACACAGCGAGGACACAGCGAGACCCAGCGGGACACAGCGTCGATACAGTGGGGATACAGCGTTACACAGTGTGGTACACATCTGTGGACACAAGGGGACACAGTGGGGGCACAGCGGGAAACAGCGGGACACAGTGGGACAAAGCAAGGACAAATCGTGAGACACAGCGGGGGACAGAGCGGGAGACAGCGGGAGACACAGCGAGGACACAGCAGGACACAGCGGGACACAGCAGGGACAGAGCGGGACACAGCGGGACAAAGCGAGGGACACAGCGGGACACAGTGGGGGACCCAGCGAGGACACAGCAGGACACAGCGGGGAACACAGCGAGGACACAGCGGGGGACACAGCGGGGGACACTGCGGGACACAGCCGTGAACACAGCGAGGACACAGCGGGACACAGCAGGATACAGCGTCGATACTGCCGGGACACAGCGTTACACAGCGTGATACACAGCTGTGGAAACAACGGGACACAGTGGGGGCACAGCGGGACACAGCGGAACACAGTGGGACACAGCGGGGACAAAGCGTGAGACACAGCGGGGGACAGAGCGGGAGACAGTGGGGGACACAGCGAGGACACAGCGGGACACAGCGGGGGAAACAGCGGGACACAGCGGTGGACCCAGCGAGGACCCAGCGGGACCCAGCGGGACACAGCGTCGATACAGCTGGGATACAGCCTTACACAGCGTGGTACACATCTGTGGACACAACGGGACACAGTGGGGGCACAGCGGGATAGAGCGGGACACAGTGGGACACAGCGAGGACAAATCGTGAGACACAGCGGGGGACAGAGCGGGAGACAGCGGGGGACACAGCGAGGACACAGCAGTATACAGCGGGACACAGCAGGGACAGAGCGGGACAGAGCGGGACACAGCGGGACACAGCGGGGGACACAGCGGGACACAGCGGAGGACCCAGCGAGGACACAGCGGGACACAGTGGGGGACACAGCGAGGACACAGTGGGGGACACAGCGGGGGACACTGCGGGACACATTGGGGAACACAGCGAGGACACAGCGGGACCCAGCGGGACACAGCGTCGATACAGCGGTGATACAGTGTTACACAGAGTGGTTCACATCTGTGGACACAACGGGACACAGTGGGGGCAGAGCGGGACACAGTGGGACACAGCGAAGACAAATCATGAGGCATAGCGGGGGATAGAGCGGGAGAAAGGGGGGGACACAGCGAGGACACAGCAGGACTCATCGGGACACAGCAGGGACAGAGCGGGACACAGCGGGACACAGCGGGGGACACAGCGGGACACAGCGGGGGACACAGCGAGGACACAGTGGGACACAGCGTGGGACAAAGTGGGAGAAAGCGGGGCACACAGCGAGGACACAGCAGGACACCAAGGGTACTCAGCGGGGGACATAGCTGGGGACAAAGCAGGACAGCATGGGACACAGTGTGACACAGCGGGACACAGCGGCGACACTGCGGGGACACAGCGGGACAAAGCGGGGGACACAGCCTGACACAATGGAGTACACAGCGGGACACAGCGGGCACAAAGTGGGGACACAGCCTGACACAGCAGGACACAGCAGGGACAGAGCGGGACACAGCGGGACACAGAGGGGCCACAGCGGGGACACACTGGGACACTGAGGGTCACAGCAGGGACACAGCGGGACAAAGCGGGGCACATCAGGACACAGCGGGGGACACAGCGGGACACAGCAGGGGACACAGCGAGGACACAGCGGGACACAGCGGGAGACACAGCGAGGACACAGCGGGACACAGCGAGGGAAAAAGCGGGACACAGCGGGGACACAGCAGTGGACACAGCGGGAGACAGCGGGGGACAGAGCGGGACACAGTGGGGGACACAGCGGGGGCCACAGCGGGACACAGTGGGACACAACTGGGGACACAGCGGAACACAGCGGTGGACACAGCGGGACACAGCGGTGGACACAGCGAGAACACAGCGGGACACAGCGTCGATACAGCGGGGACAGAGTGGGCCACAGCGGGGTACACAGCTGGGGACACAACGGGGCACATCGGGGGACACAGCAAGTACTCAGCGAAACACAGCATGGGACACAGTGAGGACACAGGGGGACACAGCAGGACACAGAGGGACACAGCAGGAACACTGA
>NW_012292361.1:0-7787 GCF_000151885.1 Dipodomys ordii | reverse complement strand
ACAGCGAGGACAAATCGTGAGACACACCGGGGGACAGAGCGGGAGACAGCGGGGGACACAGCGAAGACACAACAGTACACAGCGGGACAAAGCAGGGACAGAGCGGGACAGAGCGGGACACAGCGGGACACAGCGGGGGACACAGCGGGACACAGCGGAGGACCCAGCGAGGACACAGCGGGACACAGTGGGGGACACAGCGAGGACACAGCGGGGAACACAGCGGGGGACACTGCGGGACACAGCGGGGAACACAGCGAGGACACAGCGGGACCCAGCGGGACACAGCGTCGACACAGCGGGGATACAGCGTTACACAGCGTGGTTCACATCTGTGGACACAACGGGACACAGTGGGGGCAGAGCGGGACACAGTGGGACACAGCGAGGACAAATCGTGAGACGAAGCGGGGGACAGAGCGGGAGACAGCGGGGGACACAGCGAGGACACAGCAGGACACAGCGGGACACAGCAGGGACAGAGCGGGACACAGCGGGACACAGCGGGGGACAAAGCGGGACACAGCGGGGGACCCAGCGAGGACACAGCGGGACACAGCGGGGAATACAGAGAGGACACAGCGGGGGACACAGCGGGGGACACTGCGGGACACAGCCGTGAACACAGCGAGGACACAGCGGGACCCAGCGGGACACAGCGTGGTACACAGCTGTGGATACAACGGGACACAGTGGGGGCACAGCGGGACACAGCGGAACACAGTGGGACACATCGGGGACAAAGCGTGAGACACAGCGGGGGACAGAGCGGGAGACAGCGGGGGACACAGCGAGGACACAGCGGGACACAGTGGGGGAAACAGCGGGACACCGCGGTGGACACAGGGGGAGAGAGCGGGGGACACAGCGGGACACAGCGGTGGAAACAGCGGGACACAGCAGTGGACCCAGCGAGGACCCAGCGGGACCCAGCGGGACACAGTGTCGATACAGCTGGGATACAGCCTTACACAGCGTGGTACACATCTGTGGACACAACGGGACACAGTGGGGGCACAGCGGGACACAGCGGGACACAGTGGGACACAGCGAGGACAAATCGTGAGACAAAGCGGGGGACAGAGCGGGAGACAGCGGAGGACATATCGAGGACACAGCAGGACACAGCGGGACACAGCAGGGAAAGAGCGGGACACAGCGGGACACAGTGGGGGACCCAGCGAGGACACAGCGGGACACAGCGGGGGACACAGCGAGGACACAGCGGGACACAGTGGGGTCCCAGCGAGGACACAGCCGGACACAGCGGGGTACCCAGCGAGGACACAGCGGGACACAGTGGGGGACATAGCGGGACACAGCGGAGGACCCAGCGAGGACACAGCGGGACACAGCGGGGGACCCAGCGGGACACAGCAGAGGACCCAGCGAGGAAACAGCGGGACACAGTGGGGGACACAGCGAGGACACAGCGGGGGACACAGCGTGGGAAACTGCGGGACACAGCGGGACCCAGCGGGACACAGCGTCGATACAGCGGGGATACAGTGTTACACAGAGTGGTTCACATCTGTGGACACAACGGGACACAGTGGGGGCAGAGCGGGACACAGTGGGACACAGTGAGGACAAATCGTGAGACTTAGCGGGGGACAGAGCGGGAGACAGCGGGGGACACAGCGAGGACACAGCAGGACACAGCGGGACACAGCAGGGACAGAGCGGGACACAGTGGGGACACAGCGTGACACAGCGGGGGACCCAGCGAGGACACAGCGGGACACAGCGGGGAACACAGCGAGGACACAGCGGGGGACACAGCGGGGGACACTGAGGGACACAGCGGGACACAGCGTCGATACAGCGGGGACACAGCGTTACACAGCGTGGTACACAGCTGTGGACACAACGGGACACAGTGGGGGCACAGCGGGACACAGCGGAACACAGTGGGACACAGCGGGGACAAAGCGTGAGACACAGCGGGGGACAGAGCGGAAGACAGTGGGAAACACAGCGAGGACACAGCGGGACACAGCGGGGGAAACAGCGGGACACAGCGGTGGACACAGGGGGAGAGAACGGGGGACACAGTGGGACACAGCGGTGGAAACAGTGGGACACAGCGGTGGACCCAGTGAGGACCCAGCGGGACCCAGCGGGAAACAGTGTCGATACAGCTGGGATACAGCCTTCCACAGCGTGGTACACATCTGTGGACACAACGGGACACAGTGGGGGCACAGCGGGACACAGTGGGACACAGCGAGGACAAATCGTGAGACGAAGCGGGGGACAGAGTGGGAGACAGCGGGGGACACAGCGAGGACACAGCAGGACACAGCGGGACACAGCAGGGAACACGGAGAGGATCCAGCGGGACCCAGCGTCGATACAGCGGGGATACAGCGTTATACAGTGTGGTACAAATCTGTGGACACAAGGAGACACAGTGGGGGCACAGCGGGACAGAGCAGGACACGGTGGGACACAGCGAGGACAAATAGTGAGACACAGCGGAGGACAGAGCGGGAGACAGCGGGGGACACAGCGAGGACACAGCAGTACACAGCGGGACACAGCAGGGACAGAGCGGGACAGAGCGGGACACAGCGGGACACAGCGGGGGACACAGCGGGACACAGCGGAGGACCCAGCGAGGACACAGCGGGACACAGTGGGGGACACAGCGAGGACACAGCGGGGGACACAGCGGGGGACACTGCGGGACACAGCGGGGAACACAGCGAGGACACAGCGGGACCCAGCGGGACACAGCGTCGATACAGCGGGGATACAGCTTTACACAGCGTGGTTCACATCTGTGGACACAACGGGACACAGTGGGGGCACAGCAGGACACAGTGGGCACAGCGAGGACAAATTGTGAGACGTAGCGGGGGACAGAGCGGGAGACAGCGGGGGACACAGCGAGGACACAGCAGGACACAGCGGGACACAGCAGGGACAGAGCGGGACACAGCGGGACACAGCGAGGGACACTGCGGGACACAGTGGGGGACCCAGCGAGGACACAGCGGGACACACCGGGGAACACAGCGAGGACACAGTGGGGGACACAGCGGGGGACACTGCGGGACACAGCCGTGAACACAGCGAGGACACAGCGGGACCCAGCGGGACACAGCGTCGATACTGCGGGGACACAGCGTTACACAGCGTGGTACACAGCTGTGGACACAACGGGACACAGTGGGGGCACAGTGGGACACAGCGGAACACAGTGGGACACAGCGGGGACAAAGCGTGAGAAACAGCGGGGGACAGAGCGGGAGACAGCGGGGGACACAGCGAGGACAAAGCAGGACACAGCGGAGGAAACAGCGGGACACAGCGGTGGACACAGGGGGAGAGAGCGGGGGACACAGCGGGACACAGCGGTGGAAAGAGCGGGACACAGCGGTGGACACAGCGAGGACCCAGCGGGACCCAGCGGGACACAGCATCGATACAGCGGGGACAGAGTGGGCCACAGCGGGACACAGCAGGAACAAAGCAGTAGACACAGCAGGACACAGCAGGGGACACAGCGGGACACAGCCGGGGACACAGGGAGGACAGAGCGGGACACAGCGGGGACACAGCAGGGACTCAGCGGGGGACACAGCGGGGGACAAAGCGGGACACCACGGGACACAGCGGAACACAGCGGGGACAAGGAGGAGACAGAGCAGGATACAGCGAGGACACAGCGGGGACTCAGCGGTGGACACAGCGGGAGACAAAGCGGGACACCACGGGACAGCGCGGGACACAGCGGGGACAAGGGGGAGACAGAGCGCGACACAGCGAGGACACAGCGGGACACAGTGGGGGACACAGCGGGACACAGCGGGGTACCCAGCGTGAAACAGCTGGGGGCCCAGCGAGGACACAGCAAGACACAGCGGGGGACACAGACAGGAAAACAGCAGGGGACACACCGGGGGACACAGCGGGACCCAGCGGGACACAGCGGGACACAGCTTCGATACAGCGGGGATACAGCGTTACACAGTGTGGTACACATCTGTGGACACAAGCGGACACAGTGGGGGCACAGCGGGACACAGCGGGACACAGTGGGACAAAGCGAAGACAAATCGTGAGATACAGCGGGGGACAGAGCGGGAGACAGCGGGGGACACAGGGAGGACACAGCAGGGCACAGCGGCACACAGCAGGGACAGAGCGGGACACAGCGGGACACAGCGGGGAACACAGCGAGGACACAGCGGGACACAGCGTCGATACAGCGGGGATACAGCGTTACACAGCGTGGTACACATATGTGGACATAACGGGACACAGTGGGGGCACAGCGGGACACAGGGGGACACAGCAAGGACAAATCGTGAGACGAAGCAGGGGACAGAGCGGGAGACAGCGGGGGACACATCGAAGACACAGCAGGACACAGCGGGACACAGCAGGGACAGAGCGGGACCCAGCGGGACCCAGCGGGACCCAGCGGGACCCAGCGGGGGACCCAGCGAGGACACAGCGGGACACAGTGGGGACACAGCGAGGACACAGCGGGACACAGCGGGGGACCCAGCGAGGACACAGCGGGACACAGCGGGGTACCCAGCGAGGACACAGCGGGACACAGCGGGGGACACAGCGGGACACAGAGGAGGACCCAGCAAGGACACAGCGGAACACAGCGGGGGACACAGCGAGGACAGAGCGGGGGACACAGCGGGGGACACTGCGGGACACAGTGGGGAACACAGCGAGGACACAGCGGGACCCAGCGGGACACAGCGTCGATACAGCGGGGATACAGCGTTACACAGCGTGGGACACATCTGTGGACACAACGGGACACAGTGGGGGCACAGCAGGACACAGTGGGACACAGCGAGGACAAATCGTGAGACGTAGCGGGTGACAGAGCAGGAGACAGCGGGGGACACAGCGAGGACACAGCAGGACACAGCGGGACACAGCAGGGACAGAGAGGGACACAGCGGGACACAGCGAGGGACACAACGGGACACAGTGGGGGACCCAATGAGGACACAGCGGGACACAGCGGGGAACACAGAGAGGACACAGCGGGGGACACAGCGGTGGACACTGCGGGACACAGCCGTGAACACAGCGAGGACACAGCGGGACACAGCGGGACACAGCGTCCATACTGCGGGGACACAGCGTTACACAGCGTGGTACACAGCTGTGGACACAACGGGACACAGTGGGGGCACAGCGGGACACAGCGGAACACAGTGGGACACAGCGGGGACAAAGCGTGAGACACAGTGGGGGACAGAGCGGGAGACAGCGGGGGACATAGCGAGGACACAGCAGTACACAGCGGGAAACAGCAGGGACAGAGCGGGACAGAGCGGGACACAGCGGGACACAGCGGGGGACACAGCGGGACACAGCGGAGGATCCAGCGAGGACACAGCGGGACACAGTGGGGGACACAGCGAGGACACAGCGGGGGACACAACGGGGGACACTGCGGGACACAGCGGGGAACACAGCGAGGACACAGCGGGACCCAGCGGGACACAGCGTCGATACAGCGGGGATACTGCATTACACAGCGTGGACACAGCGGGACACAGTGGGGGCAGAGCGGGACACAGTTGGACACAGCGAGGACAAATCGTGAGACGTAGCGGGAGACAGAGGGGGACACAGCGAGGACACAGCAGGACACAGCGGGACACAGCAGGGACAGAGCGGGACACAGCGGGACACAGCGGGGGACACAGTGGGGGACAGAGAGTGAGACAGCGGGGGACACAGCGAGGACACAGCGGGACAAAACGGGACACAGCGGGGGACACAGTAGGACAGAGCAGGGGACACAGTGGGGGACAGAGAGGGACAACATGAATAACAGAGCAAGGACAGAGAGGGACCCAGCGGGACACAGCTTCGATACAGCGGGATTCACAGCGTTACACAGCAGGTTACACAGCTGGGGACACAAAGAGACACAGTGGTGGACACAGCGGGACACAGCGGGACAGAGTGGGACACAGATGGGATAAAGCGTGAGACACAGCGGGGGGCAGAGCGGGAGACAGCGGGGGACACAGTGAGGACACAGCGGGACACAGCGGGGACACAGCGGAGACACAGCGGGGACTCAGCTGGGGCACAGCGGGGGACAAAGCGGGACACCCCGGAACACAGCGGGACACAGCGCGAAACAGCGGTGACCCTGCGGGGACACAGCGGGACACAGCGGGGGACACAGCGGGAAACAGCGGGACAGAGTGGGGGACACAGCGGGACACAGCGGGGGACACAGCGAGGACACAGTGGGACACAGCGTGGGACAATGTGGGAGAAAGCGGGGCACACAGCGAAGACACAGCAGGACACCGAGGGTACTCAGCGGGGGACACAGCTGGGGACCAAGCAGGACACCATGGGACACAGTGTGACACATCGGGACACAGCGGGGACACTGCAGGGACACAGCGGGACAAAGCGGGGGACACAGCCTGACACAACGGAATACACAGCGGGACACAGCGGGCACAAAGTGGGGACACAGCGTGACACAGCAGAACACAGCAGGGACAGAGCGGGACACAGCGGGACACAGAGGGGCCACAGCGGGGACACAGCAGGGGACACAGCGAGGACACAGCGGGACACAGCGGGAGACACAGCGAGGACACAGCGGGACACAGCGGGGGAAAAAGCGGCACACAGCGGGGACACAGCAGTGGACACAGTGGGAGACAGTGGGGGACACAGCGGGACACAGCGGGGGACACAGCGGGGGCCACAGCGGGACACAGTGGGACACAACTGGGGACACAGAGGTACACAGCGGTGGACACAGCGGGACACAGCGGTGGACACAGCGAGGACCCAGCGGGACCCAGCGGGACACCTCGTCGATACAGCGGGGACAGAGTGGGCCACAGCGGGGTACACAGCTGGGACACAACGGGGCACATCTGGGGACACAGCAAGTACTCAGCGGAACACAGCGTGGGACACAGTGAGGACACAGGGAGACACAGCGGGACACAGCAGGAACACAGCAGTAGACACAGCGGGACACAGCAGGGGACACAGCGGGACACAGCGTGGGACACAGGGAGGACAGAGCGGGACACAGCGGGAACACAGCGGGGACTCAGCGGGGGACAAAGCTGGGGAGAAAACGGGACCCAGCGGGACCCAGCGGGACACAACGTCGATACAGCGGGGACACAGCGGGACACAGCGGGGTACACAGCTGGGGACACAACGGAACACAGCGGGGGACACATTGAGGACACAGCAGGACACAGCGGGGACACAGCGGGGACACTGCGGGAACATAGCACGACACAGCTGGGTACACAGCGGGACACAGCGGGACACAGCTTGGGACACAGCGGGGACATAGCGGGACACAGCGGGGGACACAGCGAGGACACAGTGGGACACAGCGTGGGACAAAGTGGGAGAGAGCGGGGCACACAGCGAGGACACAGCAGGAAACCAAGGGGACTCAGCGGGGGACACAGCTGGGGACAAAGCAGGACACCATGGGACACAGTGTGACACAGCGAGACACAGCGGGGACACTGCGGGGACACAACGGGACAAAGCGGGGGACACAGCCTGACACAACGAAGTACACAGCGGGACACAGCGGGCACAAAGCGGGGACACAGCGGGACACAGCAGGACACAGCAGGGACAGAGCGGGACACAGCGGGACACAGCGCGGGACCCAGCGAGGACACTGCGGGACACAGGGGGGGACACAGCGAGGACACAGCGGGGACTCAGCGGGGTCACAGCGGGATACAGCGGGACACAGACTGACACAGCGGGACACAGCAGAGGACACA
>NW_012292360.1:0-6615 GCF_000151885.1 Dipodomys ordii | reverse complement strand
TCTGCTTCTGCTTCTTGTCCTTCTCCTGTTTCTTCTGCTTCTGCTTCTCCTGCTTCTGCTTCTTCTGCTTTTCCTGCTTCTCTTTCTGCTTCTCCTTCTG
Source organism: Dipodomys ordii (assembly GCF_000151885.1). Lineage (NCBI taxonomy): Eukaryota > Metazoa > Chordata > Mammalia > Rodentia > Heteromyidae > Dipodomys > Dipodomys ordii. The sequence goes on along the minus strand of NW_012292360.1, from coordinate 6,515 downwards.
CTTCTGCTCCTCCTTCTGCTTCTGCTCCTTCTATTTCTTCTTCTTCTGCTTCTCCCGCTCTGCTTCTTCTGCTTCTCCTGCTTCTCGTTCTGCTTCTCTTCGTCGGCTTCTCTTTCTACTTCTCCTTCTGCTTCTTCTGATTCTGCTTCTTCTCCTTCTTCTTCTCCTTCTGCTTCTGCTTCTTCTGCTTCTCCTGCTACTCCTTCTGCATCTCCTTCTGCTTGTGCTTTTCCTTCTGCTTCTTCTTCTGCTTTTGCTTCTCCTTCTTCTGCTTCTCCGTCTGTTTCTGCTTCTTCTGTTTTTCCTGCTTCTCCTTCTGCTTCTCATTCTTCTTCTCCTTCTGTTTCTCCTTGTCGTTATTCTGCTATTCCTTCTGCTTCTCTATCTGCTTCTGCATCTTCAGCTTCTTCTGCTACTGCTTCTGCTTCTGCTTCTTCTGTTTCTTCTGCTTCTCTTTCTGCTTCTCCTTCTGCTTTTGCTTCTCTTTCTGCTTCTGCTTCTCCTTCTGGTTCTCCTTCTTCTCCAGATTCTGCTTCTTCTGCTTCTCCTGCTTCTCCTTCTGCTTGAGGTTCTGCTTCTGCTTCTTCAGCTTCTTCTGCTTCTATTTGTGCGTCTCCTGTTTCTGCTTCTGCTTCTTATCCTTCTTCTATTTCTTTTGATTCTGCTTCTCCTGCTTCTGCTTCTCCTGCTTCTCCTTCTGTTTCTCTTTATGCTTCTCCTTCTTCTGCTTCTACTTCTGCTTCTGCTTATGCTTCTCCTTCTGCTGCTCTTTCTGCTTCTCCTGCTGCTTTTCCTTCTCCTGCTCCTTCTTCTGCTTCTCTTTCTGCTTCTCCTTCTGTTTCTCCTACTCCTTCTCCTTCTCGTTCTTCTGCTTTTCCTTCTGCTTCTCTATCTGCTTCTGCCTCTTCTGCTTCTTCTGCTACTGCCTCTGCTTCTTCTGTTTCTTCTGCTTCCCCTTCTGTTTCTCCTTCTGCTTTTGCTTCTCTTTCTGCTTCTGCTTCTCCTTCTGCTTCTACAGATTCTGCTTCTTCTGCTTCTCCTTCTGCTTCAGGTTCTGCTTCTGCTTCTTTGGCTTCTTCTGCTTCTGCTTCTCCTGCTGCTGCTTCTTCTGCTGCTCCTGCTTCTATTTCTGCTTTTCCTTCTGTTTCTGATTCTCCTTCTGCTTCTGCTTCTTCTCCTTCCTATGTTTCTTCTGCTTCTGCTTTTCCTGCTTCTGCTTCTCCTGCTTCTCGTTGTGCTTCTCTTTCTGCTTCTCCTTCTCCTTCTTCTGCTTCTCCTTCTGCTTCTGCTTCTCCTTCTGGTTCTGCTTCTGCTTCAATTTCTCCTTCTGCTTCTCATTCTGCTTCTGCGTCTTCTGTTTCTTCTGCTTCTCCTGCTTCTTCTTCTCCTGCTTCTCCTACTTCTCGTGCTGCTTCTCCTTCTGCGTCTCTTTCTGCTTCTGCTTATCCTTTTGCTTCTCCTACTCCTAATCCTTCTCTTTCGCCTTCTCCTTCTCCTTCTTCTGCTTCTCCTGCTTCTCCTGCATCTTCTTCTGCTTCTGCTTCTCCTTCTGCTGCTTCTTCTGCTTCTGCTTCTCCTTCTTCTGCTTCTCCCTCTGATTCTGCTTCTTATGCTTATTCTTTTTCTTCTGCTTCTGCTTCTCCTGCTTCTGCTTCTTCTGCTTCTACTGCTTCTCCTTCTCCTTCTTCTTCTCCTTCTCCTTCACCTTCTCCTCTCCTTCTCCTTCTCCTTCTCCTTATTCTTCTTCTTCTTCTTCGTCTTCTTCTTCTTCTTCTTCTTCTTCTTCTTCTTCTTCTTCTTCTTCTTCTTCTTCTTCTTCTTCTTCTTCTTCTTCTTCTTCTTCTTTTTCTCTTTCAGCTGCTTCTGCTTTTCCTGCTTCTTCTTCTTCTACTGCTTCTCTTTCTGCTTCTCATTCTGCTTCTGCTTCTCCTTCTACTTCTCCTATTGCTTCTGCGGCTCTTCCTTCTCCTTCTACTACTTCTCCTTCTCCTTCTGCTTCTTCTGCTTCTCCTGCTTCTCCTTCTGCATCTTCTTCTAGTTCTGCTTCTCCTTCTGCTGCTTCTTCTGCTTCTGTTTCTCCTTCTGCTTTTCCTTCTGCTTCTTCTGCTTCTCCTTCTGATTCTCCTTCTCCTTCTGCTTCTGTTTCTCCTTCTCCTTCTCGTTCTTCTGCTTTTACTTTTGCTTCTCCTTCTGCTTCTGCTGCAACTGCTACTGCTTCTGCTTCTTCTGTTTCTTCCGCTTCTCCTTCTCCTTTTGATTCTCTCTCTGCTTCTGCTTCTCCTTCAGCTTCTCATTCTGCTTCTCCCGATTCTGCTTTTTCTGCTTCTCCTGCTTCTCCTTCTGCTTCAGGTTCTGCTTCTGCTTCTTCGGATTCTTATGCTTCTGGTTCTCCTGCTTCTGCTTCTTCTGCTTCCCCTGCTTCCCCTCCTTCTCTTTCTGCTTCTCCTTCTGTTTCTGCTTCTCCTTCTGCTTCTGCTTCTTGTCCTTCTCCTGTTTCTTCTGCTTCTGCTTCTCCTGCTTCTGCTTCTTCTGCTTTTCCTGCTTCTCTTTCTGCTTCTCCTTCTGCTTCTGCTCCTCCTTCTGCTTCTGCTCCTTCTATTTCTTCTGTTTCTTCTTCTTCTGCTTCTCCCGCTGTGCTTCTTCTGCTTTCCTGCTTCTCGTTCTGCTTCTCTTCGTCGGCTTCTCTTTCTGCTTCTCCTTCTGCTTCTTCTGATTCTGCTTCTTCTCCTTCTTCTTCTCCTTCTGCTTCTTCTGCTTCTCCTGCTACTCCTTCTTCATCTCCTTCTGCTTGTGCTTTTCCTTCTGCTTCTTCTTCTGCTTCTGCTTCTCCTTCTTCTGCTTCTCCGTCTGTTTCTGCTTCTTCTGTTTTTCCTGCTTCTCCTTCTGCTTCTCATTCTTCTTCTCCTTCTGTTTCTCCTTGTCGTTATTCTGCTATTCCTTCTGCTTCTCTATCTGCTTCTGCATCTTCAGCTTCTTCTGCTACTGCTTCTGCTTCTGCTTCTTCTGTTTCTTCTGCTTCTCCTTCTGCTTTTGCTTCTCTTTCTGTTTCTGCTTCTCTTTCTGGTTCTATTTCTTCTCCAGATTCTGCTTCTTCTCCTTCTCCTGCTTCTCCTTCTGCTTCAGGTTCTGCTTTTGCTTCTTCTGCTTCTATTTCTGCTTCTCCTTCTGTTTCTGCTTCTCTTTATGCTTCTGCTTCTTATCCTTCTTCTATTTCTTTTGATTTTGCTTCTGCTTCTCCTGCTTCTCCTTCTGTTTCTCCTTATGCTTCTCCTTCTGCTTCTCCATTTTCTGCTTCTACTTCTGCTTCTGCTTCTCCTTCTGCATCTTCTTCTGTTTCAATTTCTCATTCTTCTGCTTTTCATTCTGCTTCTGGTTCTCCTGCTTCTGCTTCTTCTGCTTCTCCTGCTTCTCCTTCTCCTTCTCTTTCTGCTTCTGCTTATCCTTCTGTTTCTCCTACTCCTAATCCTTCTCTTTCTCCTTCTCCTTCTTCTTCTTCTGCTTCTCCTGCTGCTTCTTCTTCTGCTTCTTCTGCTTTTTCTGTTTCTTCTGTTTCTGCTTCTCCTGCTTCTTCTTCTTCAGCTTCTCCTACTTCTCCTTCTGCTTCTCCGTCTCATTCTCCTTCTCCTTCAATTCCTCCTTCTTGTGCTTCTCTTTCTGCTTCTGCTTCTGCTTCTCCTGCTTCTGCTTCTGTTTCTCCTTCTGCTTCTCCTTCTGCTTCTCTTTCTGCTTCTTATTCTGCTTCTGCTCCTCCTACTCCTAATCCTTCTCTTTCTCGCTCTTCTTCTGCTTCTCGTTCTGCTTCTGCTTCTTCTGCTTGTTCGGATTCTTCTGCTTCTGCTTTTCCAGCTTCTGCTGCTTCTGCTTCTCCTTCTGCTTCAGGTTCTCCTTCTGATTCTTCGGCTTCTTCTGTTTCTTCTGCTTCTGCTTCTCCTGCTACTGCTTCTTCTGCTTCTCTTTCTGCTTCTACTTCTGCTTCTGCTTCTCCTTCTGCTCCTTCTCCTTCTTCTGTTTCTTCTTCTTCTTCTGCTTCTCTCGCTTCTGCTTCTTCTCCTTCCCCTGCTTGTCCTTCTCCTTCTGCTTCTCCTTCTCCTTCTTCTGCTTCTCTTTCTGCTTCTGCTTCTTCTGATTCTCCAACTTCTCCTTCTTCTTCTCCTTCTATTTCTGCTTCTCTTTCTGCTTCTGCATCTCCTTCTGCTTCACCTTCTGCTGCTCCTTCTCCTTCTTCTGTTTCTCCCTCTGCTTCTGCTTCTTATGCTTCTTCTTTTTCTTCTGGTTCTCCTTCTGCTGCTTCTGCTTCTTATGCTTCTACTGCTTCTTCTTCTGCTTCTTCTGCTTCTACTTCTCTTTCTGCTTCTGCTTCTCCTGCTTGTTTTTCTGCTTCTTCTGCTGCTTTTTCTACTTCTCCTTCTGCTTCTCTTTTTCCTTCTCCTTCTGCTTCTGCTTCTTCTGTTTCTCGTGCCTGAATTTCTGGTTCTACTTCTTCTGCTGCTTCTCCTTCTGCTTCTGCTTCTCCTTCTGCTTCTGTTTCTGCTTCTTCTCTTTCGGCTTCTCCTGCTTCTGCTTCTTGTCCTCCTCCTGCTTCTCTTTCTGATTCTCATTCTGCTTCTGCTTCTCCTTCTGCTTCTCCTCCTTCTCCTTCTCCTACTTCTGCTTCTCCTTCAGCTTCTGCTTCTTCTGCTTCTCCTGCTTCTCCTTCTGCATCTCCTTCTGCTTGTGCTTGTCCTTATGCTTCTTCTTCTGCCTCTGCTTCTCCTTCTCCTTCTTTTGCTTCTCCTTTTGCTTCCGCTTCTTCTGCTTTTCCTGCTTCTCCTTCTGCTTCTGCTTCTTCTGCTTCTCCTTCTGCATCTTCTTCTGCTTCTGCTTCTCCTTCTCCTTCTTCTGCTTCTCCTTCTGATTCTCCTTCTGCTTCTTCTTCTTCTTCTTCTGCTTCTCCTTCTCCTTCTTCTGCTTCTCCTTCTTATTCTCCTACTTCTTCTCCTACTGTTTCCCTTCTCCTTCTTGTTCTTCTGCTTTTCCTACTGCTTCTCGTTCTGCTTCTGCTACAACTGCTACTGCTTCTACTTCTTCTGTTTCTTCTGCTTCTCCTTCTGCTCTTGATTCTCTTTCTGCTTCTGCTTCTCCTTCTGCTTCTCATTCTGCTTCTCCAGATTCTGATTCTTCTGCTTCTCCTGCTTCTCCTTCTGCTTCAGGTGCTGATTCTGCTTCTTCGGATTCTTATGCTTCTGCTTCTCCTGCTTCTGCTTCTTCTGCTTCCCCTCCTTCTCTTTCTGCTTCTCCTTCTGCTTCTGCTTCTTGATCTTCTCCTGTTTCTTCTGCTTGTTCTTCTCCTGTTTCTGCATTTCCTGCTTCTCCTTCTGCTGCTCTTTCTGTTTCTCCTGCTGCTTTTCCTTCTACTGCTCCTTCTTCTGCTTCTTTTTCTGCTTCTACTCCTGTTTCTCCTTCTCCTTCTCCTTCTAGTTCTTCTGCTTTTCCTTCTGCTTCTCCTTCTGCTTCTGAATCTTCTGCTTCTTCTGCTACTGCCTCTGCTTCTTCTGTTTCTTCTGCTTCTCCTTCTGCTTTTGCTTCTCTTTCTGCTTCTGCTTCTCCTTCTGCTTCTCCAGATTCTGCTTCTTCTGCTTCTCCTGCTTCTCCTTCTGCTTCTGCTTCTTCTGCTTCTCCTGCTTCTCCTTCTGTATCTTCTTCTGCTTCTGTTTCTCCTTCTCCTTCTTCTGCTTCTCCTTCTGCTTCTTCCTCTTCTGCTTTACCTGCTTCTCTTTCTCCTTCTCCTTCTACTTCTCCTTCGGTTTCTCCTTCTCCTTCCTGTTTTTCTGCTTTTCCTTCTGCTTCTGCTACACCTGCTACTGCTTCTACTTCTTCTGTTTCTTCTGCTTGTCCTTCTGCTTTTGATTCTCTTTCTGCTTCTGCTTCTCCTTCTGCTTCTCATTCTGCTTCTCCAGATTCTGCTTCTTCTGCTTCTCCTGCTTCTCCTTCTGCTTCAGGTTCTGCTTCTGCGTCTTCGCATTCTTATGCTTCTGCTTCTCCTGCTTTGCTTCTTCTGCTTTCCCTCCTTCTCTTTCTGCTTCTCCTTCTGTTTCTGCTTCTCCTTCTGCTTCTGCTTCTTGTCCTTCTCCTGTTTCTTCTGCTTCTGCTTCTCCTGTTACTGCATCTCCTGCTTCTCCTTCTGCTTCTCTTTCTGCTTCTCCTGATGCTTTTCCTTCTCCTGCTCCTTCTTCTGCTTCTCTTTCTGCTTCTCCTTCTGTTTCTCCTTCTCCTTCTCCTTCTCGTTCTTATGCTTTTCCTTCTGCTTCTCCTTCTGCTTCTACATCTTCTGCTACTGCCTCTGCTTCTTCTGTTTCTTCTGCTTCTCCTTATGCTTCTCTTTCTGCTTTTGCTTCTCTTTCTGCTTCTGCTTCTCCTTCTGCTTCTCCAGATTCTGCTTCTTCTGCTTCTCCTGTACCTCCTTATGCTTCAGGTTCTGCTTCTGCTTCTTCGGCTTCTTCTGCTTCTGCTTCTCCTGCTGCTGCTTCTTCTGCTGA
>NW_012292359.1:0-7793 GCF_000151885.1 Dipodomys ordii | reverse complement strand
TGTCCCCTGCTGTGTCCCCGCTGTGTCCCACTCTGTCCCCGCTGTGTCCCCGCTGTGTCCCCCGTTGTGTCCCCGCTGTGTCCCACTCCATCCCCACTGTGTCCCGCTTTGTCCTGCTGTGTCCCCCGCTGTGTCCCGCTGTGTCCCCCGCTGTGTCCGGTTGTGTTTCCCGCTGTGTCCCGCTGTGTCCTGCTGTGTACCCCCTGTGTCCCGCTGTTTACCGAAGTATCCCCGCTGTGTCCCCGCTGTGTCTCCCTGCTGTCCCCCGGTGTGTCCCCACTGTGTTCCGCTGTGTCCCCGCTGTGTCCCCGCTGTGTCTCCCTGCTGTCCCCCGCTGTGTCTCCTCTGTGTCCCGCTGTGTCCTGCTGTGTCCTTGCTGTGTCCCCGCTGTTTCCCGCTGTGTCCTGCTGTGTCCGGCTGTGTCCCCGCTGTCTCCCGCTGTGTCCCCTGCTGTGTCCCCGCTGTGTTCAGCTGTGTCCCATTTTGTCCGGCTGTGTCCCGCTGTGTCCCCGCTTTGTCCCCCGCTTTGTCCCCGCTTGTCCCGCTGTGTCCCATTGTGTCCCCCGCTGTGTCCCGCTGTGTCCCCTGCTGTGTCCCCCGCTGTGTCCCGCTGTTTCCCGTTGTGTCCTTGTTGTGTCCCCGCTGTGTCCTGCTGTGTCCCTCTGTGTCCCTGCTGTCCCCCGCCTTGTCCCCTGTTGTGACCCCCGTTGTGTCCCGCTGTGTCCCTGCTGTGTCCCCGCTGGGTCCCGCTGTGTCCCCGCTGTGTCCCCGCTGTGTCCCGCTGTGTCCCTGGTGTGTCCTCACTGTGTAACCGCTAAGCCCCTCTGTATCCCCGCAGTGTCCCACTGTGTCCCCCGCTCTTTCCCCGCTGTGTCTCCGCTGTGTCCTCCTGTGTCCCGCTGTGTCCTCGCTATGTCCTTCTGTATCCTGCTGTGTCCCCCGCTGTGTCCCCCACTATTTCCTCGCTGTGACTACCTGTGTCCATGCTGTGTCCCCGCTGTGTCCCGCTGTGTCCCTCTGTGTACCCCGCTGTGTTCCCAGCTTGTCCCACTGTGTGCTCACTGTGTCCCCGCTGTGTCCCGCTGTGTCGCGTTGTGTCCTGCTGTGTCAGCCTCTGTGTCCTCCGCTGTGTCGCGCTGTGTCCCCGCTGTGTCCCCTCTGGGTCCCGCTGTGTCTCGCTGTGTCCCCTCTGTGTCCCCGCTGTGTCCTGCTGTGTCCCCGCTGTGTCCCGCTTTGTCCCGCTGTTTCCCCGCTGCGTCCTGCTGTGTCCCGATGTGTCCCGCTGTGTCGCCGCTATGTCACTGCTGTGTCTCGCTGTGTCCCGCTGTGTCCACGCTGTGTTCCGCTCTGGCCCAGTCTGTGTCCCGCTGTGTCCCCCGCTGTGTTCCGCTGTGTCGCTGCTGTGTCCCGCTGTGTCCCCGCTGTGTCCACTATGTGTCCCGCTGTGTCCCCGCTGTGTCACCACTGTGTCTCCCGCTGTGTCCCCACTGTGTCCCCTCTGGGTCCCGCTGTGTCTCGCTGTGTCCCCTCTGTGTCCCCGCTGTGTCCTGCTGTGTCCACGCTGTGTCCCGCTGTGTCCGGCTGTGTCCCCGCTGTGTCCTGCTGTGTCCCGATGTGTCCCGCTGTGTCGCCGCTTTGTCACTGCTGTGTCTCGCTGTGTCCCGCTGTGTCCACGCTGTGTCCCGCTCTGTCCCAGGCTATGTCCCGCTGTGTCCCCCGCTGTGTTCCGCTGTGTCGCTGCTGTGTCCCGCTGTGTCCCCGCTTTGTCCCCGGTGTGTCCCGCTGTGTCCCCGCTGTGTCCCACTCTGTCCCCACTGTATTCCGCTTTGTTCCCCTGTGTCCCACGCTGTGTCCCACTGTGTGCCCCCTTTGTTCCCCTCTGTGTCCTGCTGTGTCCCCTGCTGTGTCCCCGCTGTGTCCCGCTGTGTCCCCGCTGTGTAACTCTGGGTCCCCCCCCTTTGTGTCCCGCTGTGTACCCCGCTGTGTCCACACTGTGTCCCGCGGTGTCCCCCTGTGTCCCGCTGTGTCCCCTGCTGTGTCCGCCGCTGTGTCCCGATGTGTCCCGCTGTTCCCGCTGTCCGCCGGTGTGTCACCGCTGTCCCCCGCTGTGTCTTCCGCTGTGTCATGCTGTGTCCTCGCTGTGTCTCACTGTGTCCCCACTTTGTCTCCGCTGTGTCCCGCTGTGTCCCTGGTGTGTCCTCGCTGTGTAACCGCTGAGTCCCTCTGTGTCCCTCTGTGTCCCACCGTGTCCTCCGCTGTGTCCCCGCTGTGTCTCCACTGTGTCGCCGCTGTGTCCTGCTGTGTCCCCGCTGTGTCCCGCTGTGTCCCGCTGTGTCCCCGCTGTGTCCCGATGTGTACCGCTGTGTCTGCCTCTGTGTACCCTGCTGTGTCCTGCTGTGTCTCCCGCTGTGTCCTGCTGTGTCATCGCTGTGTACCCCGCTGTTTCCCGCTGTTTTCCCCGCTGTGTCCTTTGATGTGTCCCCAGCTGAGTCCCGCTGTGTCCCCCGCTGTTTACCGCTGTGGCCCCCACTGTGTCCCCCGCTTTGTCCCCGCTGTGTCCCCGTTCTGTCCCGCTGTGTCCCGCTGTGTCCCTCTGTGTCGCCCCCTGTGTCCCCATGTTTCCGCTGTTTCCCACTGTGTCCCCCGCTTTGTCCCCTCTGTGTCGCCGCTTTGTCACTGCTGTGTCTCGCTGTGTCCCGCTGTGTCCACGCTGTGTTCCCCACTGTGTCCCACTGTGTCCTCGCTGTGTCCCCGCTTTGTCCCTCTGTGTCGCACTGTGTCCCGCTGTGTTCTGCTGTGTCGGCCTCTGTGTCCCCCGTTGTGTCCCGCTGTGTCGCCGCTGTGTCCCCTCTGGGTCCCGCTGTGTCTCGCTGTGTCACTGCTGTGTCCCCGCTGTGTCCTGCTGTGTCCCCGCTGTGTCCCGCTGTGTCCCGCTCTGTCCCGCTGTGTCGTCGTTTTGTCACTGCTGTGTCTCGCTATGTCCCGCTCTGTCCACGCTGTGTCCCGCTCTGTCCCAGGCTGTGTCCCGCTGTGTCCCCCGCTGTGTTCCTCTGTGTCGCTGCTGTGTCCCGCTGTGTCTCCGCTGTGTCCCCGGTGTGTCCCGCTGTGTCCCCGCTGTGTCCCCGCTGTGTCCCCTGCTGTGTCCCCGCTGTGTCCCACTCTGTCCCCGCTGTGTCCCCCGCTGTGTCCCCGCTGTGTCCCACTCTGTCCCCACTGTGTCCCGCTTTGTCCTGCTGTGTCCCCCGCTGTGTCCCGCTGTGTCCCCCGCTGTGTCCGGTTGTGTTTCCCGCTGTGTCCCGCTGTGTCCTGCTGTGTACCCCCTGTGTCCCGCTGTTTACCGAAGTGTCCCCGCTGTGTCCCCGCTGTGTCTCCCTGCTGTCCCCCGGTGTGTCCCCACTGTGTTCCGCTGTGTCCCCGCTGTGTCCCGGCTGTGTCTCCCTGCTGTCCCCCGCTGTGTCTCCTCTGTGTCCCGCTGTGTCCTGCTGTGTCCTGCTGTGTCCCCGCTGTGTCCCCGCTGTTTCCCGCTGTGTCCTGCTGTGTCCGGCTGTGTCCCCGCTGTCCCCCGCTGTGTCCCCTGCTGTGTCCCCGCTGTGTCCAGCTGTGTCCCATTTTGTCCCGCTGTGTCCCGCTGTGTCCCCGCCTTGTCCCCCGCTTTTTCCCCGCTTGTCCCGCTGTGTCCCATTGTGTCCCCCGCTGTGTCCCGCTGTGTCCCCTGCTGTGTCCCCTGCTGTGTCCCGCTGTTTCCCGTTGTGTCCTTGCTGTGTCCCCGCTGTGTCCTGCTGTGTCCCTCTGTGTCCCTGCTGTCCCCCGCCTTGTCCCCTGCTGTGACCCCCGTTGTGTCCCGCTGTGTCCCTGCTGTGTCCCCGCTGGGTCCCGCTGTGTCCCCGCTGTGTCCCGCTGTGTCCCTGGTGTGTCCTCACTGTGTAACCGCTAAGCCCCTCTGTATCCCCGCAGTGTCCCACTGTGTCCCCCCGCTCTTTCCCCGCTGTGTCTCCGCTGTGTCCTCCTGTGTCCCGCTGTGTCCTCGCTATGTCCTTCTGTATCCTGCTGTGTCCCCCGCTGTGTCCCCCACTATTTCCTCGCTGTGACTACCTGTGTCCATGCTGTGTCCCCGCTGTGTCCCGCTGTGTCCCTCTGTGTACCCCGCTGTGTTCCCAGCTGTGTCCCACTGTGTGCTCACTGTGTCCCCGCTGTGTCCCGCTCTGTCGCGCTGTGTCCTGCTGTGTCCGCCTCTGTGTCCTCCGCTGTGTCGCGCTGTGTCCCCACTGTGTCCCCTCTGGGTCCCGCTGTGTCTCGCTGTGTCCCCTCTGTGTCCCCGCTGTGTCCTGCTGTGTCCACACTGTGTCCAGCTGTGTCCGGCTGTGTCCCCGCTGTGTCCTGCTGTGTCCCGATGTGTCCCGCTGTGTCGCCGCTTTGTCACTGCTGTGTCTCGCTGTGTCCCGCTGTGTCCACGCTGTGTCCCGCTCTGTCCCAGGCTGTGTCCCGCTGTGTCCCCCGCTGTGTTCTGCTGTGTCGCTGCTGTGTCCCGCTGTGTCCCCGCTGTGTCCCCGGTGTGTCCCGCTGTGTCCCCGCTGTGTCCCACTCTGTCCCCACTGTATTCCGCTTTGTTCCCCTGTGTCCCACGCTGTGTCCCACTGTGTGCCCCCTTTGTTCCCCTCTGTGTCCCGCTGTGTCCCCTGCTGTGTCCCCGCTGTGTCCCGCTGTGTCCCCGCTGTGTAACTCTGGGTCCCCCCCTTTGTGTCCCGCTGTGTCCCCCGCTGTGTCCACACTGTGTCCCGCTGTGTCCCCCTGTGTCCCGCTGTGTCCCCTGCTGTGTCCGCCGCTGTGTCCCGTTGTGTCCCGCTGTGGCCTTGCTGTGTCCCCTGCTCTGTCCCTCTGTGTCCCGCTTTGTCCTCGTTGTGTCCCCTGCTATATCCCGCTGTGTTCCCCGCTCTGTCCCACTGTGTCCCCGCTGTGTCCCGCTGTGTCCCCCGCTATATCCTGCTCTGTCCCCACCTGTGTCCCACTGTGTCCCTGCCTTATCCCTGATGTGTCCCACTGTGTACCCCACTGTGTCCCGCTCTGTCCCACTGTGTCCCCTGCTGTGTTCCCCTCTGGGTCCTGCTGTGTCCGGCTGTGTCCTGCTGTGTACTCGCTGTGTCCCCGCTGTGTCCCGCTGTGTCCTCGCTGTGTCCCAGCTGTGTCCCGTTGTGTCCCCGTTGTTCCCCGGTTTGTCCCCACTGTCCGCCGCTGTGTCCCTCGCTGTGAACCTCTGTGTCCCGCTCTGTCCCTGCGATGTCCCGCTGTGTCCCCGCTGTGTCCCGCTGTGTCCCACTGTGTCCCCACTGTGTCCCGCTGTGTCCCCGCTGTGTCCCCTGCTGTGTCCCGCTGTGTCCCCGGCTGTGTCCCCCGCTGTGTCCCGCTCTTTCATGCTGTGTCCTGCTGTGTCTTTGCTGTGTCCCCATTTGTGTCCCGCTGTGTCCTCGCTGAGTCCCCCGCTGGGTCCCACTGGGTCCCCATGTGTCACGCTGTGTCCTCGCTGTGTATTCCTCTGTGTCCCGCTGTGTCCTTGATGTGTACCCCACTGTGTCCCCGCTGTGACCAGATGTGTCCCTGCTGTGTCCCCCTCTGTGTCCCGCTGTGTCCCCGGCTGTGTCCCCCGCTTTGTCTGCTCTTTCCCGCTGTGTCCCGCTGTGTCCTTGCTGTGTCCCCATGTGTGTCCCGCTGTTTCCTCTCTGTGTCTCCCGCTGTGTCCCGCTGTGTCCCCATGTGTCACGCTGTGTCCTCTCTGTGTATCGCTCTGTGTCCCACTGTGTCTTCGCTGTGTCCCCCACTGTGTCCCCGCTGTGACCCACTGTGTCCCTCCTGTGTCCTGCTGTGTCCCCGATGTCCTCCGCTGTGTCCCGTTGTGTCCCCGCTGTCTGCAGGTGTGTCCCCGCTGTCTGCAGGTGTGCCCCGCTGTCCCCCGCTGTGTTCCCTGCTGTGTCCCGCTGTGTCCTCGCTGGGTCCACTGCTGTGTCCCCCTGTGTCCTCGCTGTGTCCCGCTGTGTCCCCCGCTGTGTCCCGCTGTGTCCCTGTTTCCCCGCTGTCCGCCGGTGTGTCACCGCTGTCCCCCGCTGTGTTCTCCGCTGTGTCCCGCTGTGTCCTCGCTGTGTCTCACTGTGTCCCCGCTTTGTCTCCGCTGTGTCCCGGTGTGTCCCTGATGTGTCCTCGCTGTGTAACCGCTGAGTCCCTCTGTGTCCCCGCTGTGTCCCACTGTGTCCCCAGTTGTGTCCCCGCTGTGTCCTGCTGTGTCTCCCGCTGTGTCCTGCTGTGTCCTCGCTGTGTCCCCCGCTGTTTCCCACTATTTTTCCCGCTGTGTCACGCGCTGTGTCCTTTGATGTGTCCCCAGCTGAGTCGCGCTGTGTCCCCCGCTGTTTACCGTTGTGTCCCCCTCTGTGTCCCCCGCTTTGTCCCCGCTGTTTCCGCGTTCTGTCCCGCTGTGTCCCGCTGTGTCCCTCTGTGTCGCCCCCTGTGTCCCCCTGTGTCTCCACTGTTTCCCACTGTGACCTCCGCGCTGTCCTGCTGTGTCCCCGTTGTTCACCGGTGTGTCCCCTCTGTCCCCCGCTGTGTCCCCGCTGTGTCCCCCTGTGTCCCGATGTGTCCCGCTGTGTCGCCGCTTTGTCACTGCTGTGTCTCGCTGTGTCCCGCTGTGTCCACGCTGTGTCCCGCTCTGTCCCAGGCTGTGTCCCGCTGTGTCCCCCGCTGTGTTCCGCTGTGTCGCTGCTGTGTCCTGCTGTGTCCCCGCTGTGTCCCCGCTGTGTCCACGCTGTGTGCCCCTCTGTGTCCCCGCTGTGCCCCACTATGTCCCCACTGTGTCCCGCTTTGTCCTGCTGTGTCCCCCGCTGTGTCCCGCTGTGTCCCCCCTGTGTCCGGTTGTGTTTCCCGCTGTATCCCGCTGTGTCCTGCTGTGTCCCCCGCTGTGTCCCGCTGTGTCCCGCTGTGTCCCCGCTGTCCGCCGGTGTGTCACCGCTGTCCCCCGCTGTGTCCTCCGCTGTGTCCCGCTGTGTCCTCGCTGTGTCTCACTGTGTCCCCGCTTTGTCTCCGCTGTGTCCCGCTGTGTCCCTGGTGTGTCCTCGCTGTGTAACCGCTGAGTCCCTCTGTGTCCCCGCTGTGTCCCTATGTGTCCCCCGCTGTGTCCCCGCTGTGTCCCCGCTGTGTCCCCGCTGTGTCCTGCTGTGTCCCCGCTGTGTCCCGCTGTGTCCCGCTGTGTCCCCGCTGTGTCCCGATGTGTACCGCTGTGTCTGCCTCTGTGTACCCCGCTGTGTCCTGCTGTGTCTCCCGCTGTGTCCTGCTGTGTCCTCGCTGTGTCCCCCGCTGTTTCCCACTATTTTCCCTCTGTGTCACGCGCTGTGTCCTTTGATGTGTCCCCAGCTGTGTCCCGCTGTGTCCCCCGCTGTTTACCGCTGTGTCCCCCACTGTGTCCCTCGCTTTGTCCCCACTGTGACCCCGCTGTGTCCCACTGTGTCCCTCTGTGTCACCCCCTGTGTCCCCCTGTGTCTCTGCTGTTTCCCACTGTGACCCCCGCGCTGTCCTGCTGTGTCCCCGTTGTCCACCGGTGTGTCCCCTCTGTCCCCCGCTGTGTCCCTGCTGTGTTCCGCTGTGTCCCGATGTGTCCTGCTGTGTCGCCGCTTTGTCAATGCTGTGTCTCGCTGTGTCCCGCTGTGTCCACGCTGTGTCCCGCTCTGTCCCAGGCTGTGTCCCGCTGTGTCCCCCGCTGTGTTCCGCTGTGTCGCTGCTGTGTCCCGCTGTGTCCACGGTGTGTCCCGCTGTGT
>NW_012292358.1:0-7793 GCF_000151885.1 Dipodomys ordii | reverse complement strand
GGGGGGACACAGCGGGACACAGCGGGACACAGTGAGACAGAGCGGGACACAGTCGGACACAACGGGACACAGCGGGGGACACAGCGGGACACAGCGGGTGACACAGCGAGGACACAGCGGGACACAGCGGGGGACACAGCGAGGACACAGCGGTGGACACAACGGGGGACACAGCGGGACACAGCGGGGAACACAGCGCGGACACAGCGGGAAACAGCGGGACACAGCGTCGAAACAGAGGGGTCTCAGCGGGAGACACAGCAGGGGACAAAGTGGGAAACCACGGGACACAGTGTGACACAGCGGAACACAGCGGGGACACTGCGAAGACACAGCAGGACAAAGCGGGGGACACAGCGGGACACAGCGGAACACAGCGGGGGACACAGCGGGGTAAAGCTGAGACAGAGATGGGCCACAGCGGGACACAGCGGTGACACAGCTGGACACTGCGGGGTACACAGCGGGACACAGCGGGAAGGAAACAGCGGGACCCAGTGGGACACAGAGTCGATACAGCGGGACACAACGGGGTACACAGCTAGGAACACAACGGGACACAGCGGGGGACACAGTGAGGACACAGCGGGACACAGCGGGACACAGTGGGGGACACATCGGGACCCAGCGGGAGACCCAGCGAGGACACAGCAGGACACAGCGGGGGACATAGGGGGACACAGTGGGGAACACAGCGGGGGACACAGCAGGACACAGTGGGGGACCCAGCGAGGACACAGCGGGACACAGCGGCTGACACAGCTGGGGACACAGCGGGACACAGCGGGGAACACAGCAAGGACACAGCGGGACACAGCAGGACACAGCGTCCATACAGCGGGGAAACAGTGTTACACAGCGTGGTACCCAGCTGTGGACACAACGGGACAGAGTGGGGGCACAGCGAGACACAGCGGGACACAGCGAGAACACAGCGGGACACATTGGTGACACAGCGGGGGACACAGCAGGACACAGCAGCAGACACAGCGGGGGACACAGCGGGACACAGCGCGACACAGCGGGGGACACAATGGGGACACAGCGGGACACAGCGGGGGACACAGCGAGGACACAGCGGGACACAGCGGGGGACCCAGCGGGACCCAGCGGGAGACCCAGCGAAGACACAGCAGGACACAGCGGGGGACACAGGGGGACACAGCGGGGAACACAGCGGGGGACACAGCAGGACACAGCGGGGAACACAGCGAGGACACAGCGTGGACACAGCGGGACACAGCGTCGATACAGCGGGCACACAGAGTTACACAGCGTGGTACACAGCGGAGGACACAGTGGGACACAGTGGGCTACCCAGTGAGGACACAGCGGGAACAACAGGGGACACAACGAGGACACAGTGGGGGACACAGCGGGGGACACAGCGGGACACAGTGGGGAACACAGCGAGGACACAGCGGGACACAGCGGGACACAGCATCGATACAGCGGGGACGCAGCGTTACACAGCGTGGTACACACTGTGGACACAACGGGACACAGTGGGGGCACAGCCGGACACAGCGGGACACAGTGGGACACAGCGGGGACAAAGCGTGAGACACAGCGGGGGCAGAGAGGGAGACAGCAGGGGACACAGCGAGGAAACAGCGGGACACAGCGGTGACACAGCGAGGACTCAGCGGGGGACACAGTGGGACACAGCGGGGGACACAGCGGGACACAGCGGGGGACACTGCGGGACACAGTGTGGGACAGAGCGTAGGACACAGCGAGACACAGCGGGTACAAAGCTGGACACAGCGGGGTACACAGAGGGACACAGCAGGGACACAGCGGGGAAACGGCGTGACACAAAAGGACACAGCTGGACACAGCGGGGTACACAGCGGGACACAGCGGGCACACAGCGGGGACACAGCGGGACACAGCGGGGACACAGCGGGACACAGTCAGACACAGCGGGACACAGCGGGGAACACAGCGGGACACAGCAGGACCCAGCGAGGACACAGCGGGACACAGCGGGACACAGCGGGAAACACTGCGAGGTCACAGCGGGGGACAAAGCGGGACAACACGGGACACAGTGTGACACAGTGGGACACAGCGGGGACACTGCAGGGGCACAGCGGGACAAAGCGGGCGACACAGTGAGACACAGCGGGGGACACAGCGGGGGACAGCAGGGGACAGACAGGGGACACAGCGGGACACAGCAGGGGACAGAGAGGGGTACACAGCGGGACACAGCCGGAAACACAGCGCGGACACAGCGGGACACACCGGGACACAGCGTCAATACAGCGGGGACAGAGAGGGTCACAGCAGGGACACAGCGGGACACAGCGGGACACAGCGGGGACACAGAGGGACACAGCGGGACACAGCGGGGGACACAGCGGAACACAGCGTGGGACACAGCGAGGACACAGCAGGACACAGCGGGACACAGCGGCGACACAGCAGGGACACAGCAGGGACACAGAGGGGACACAGCGGGGGACACAGCGGGACACAACGGGGAACACAGCGAGGACACAGCGGGACACAGCAGGGGACAGAGAGGGGTACACAGCGGGACACAGCCGGAAACACAGTGCGGACACAGCGGGACACACCGGGACACAGCGGGGGACACAGCGAGGACAAGCGGGACAGCGGGACACAGCGAGGACACTGCGGGAACATAGCGGGACACAGCGGGGACACAGAGGGACACAGCGGGACACAGCTTGGGATACACGGAGGACACAGCTGGACACAGTGGGGGACACAGCGAGGACACAGCGGTACAGTGGGGTGCGGGATACAGCGGGGGACAAAGCGGGAGACAGCGGGGGACACAGCGAGGACACAGCGGGACACAGTTGTGACACAGAGGGGACTCAGTGGGGGACACAGCGGGGGACAAAGCAGGACACCACGGGACAGTGTGACACAGCGGGACACAGCGGGGACACTGTGGGGACACAGCGGTACAAAGCAGGGGACACAGCGGTGACTCAGCGGGGGACACAGCGGGGGACAAAGCGGGACACCACGGAACACAGCGGGTCACAGCGGAAAACAGCGGTGACCCTGCGTGGACACAGCGGGACCCAGTGGGGGACACAGCGGGACACAGCGGGGACTCACCTGGGGACACAGCGAAGGACAAACTGGGACACCACGGGACACAGTGGGACACAGCAGGACACAGCAGGGACACTGCGGGAACATAGTGGGACACAGCGGGGGACACAGGGGGACACAGCGGGACATAGCAGGGACAGAGCGGGACACAGCGGGACACAGCGGGGGACACAGCGGAACACAGCGGGGGACAGAGCGAGGACACAGCGGGACACAGCGGGGGACACAGCGAGGACACAGCGGAGGACACAGCGGGGGACACAGCGGGACACAGCGGGGAACACAGCGTGGACCCAGCGGGACCCAGCGGGACACAGCATCGATACAGCGGGCACACAGCATTACACAGCGTGCTACACAGCTGTGGACACAACGGTACACAGTGGGGGACACAGCGAGGACACAGCTGGACACAGCGGAACAGCAGGAGACAAAGCGGGACACAGTGGGGGACACAGCGAGGACAGAGAGGGACACAGCGGCGACACAGAGGGACGCAGCTGGGGACACAGCGTGGGACAAAGTGGGACACCACGGGACACAGTGTTACACAGCGGGACACAGCGGGGACACTGCGGGACACAGTAAGATAAAGCGGGGGACACAGCGGGACACAGCGGGCGACAGTGGGGGACAGCGGGGGACACAGCGGGACACAGTGGGCTACCCAGTGAGGACACAGCGGGACACAACAGGGGACACAGCAAGGACACAGCGGGGGACACAGCAGGGGACACAGCGGGACACAGTGGGGAACACAGCGAGGACACAGCGGGACACAACGGGACACAGCGTCGATACAGCGGGGAGGCAGCGTTACACAGCGTGGTACACACTGTGGACACAACAGGACACAGTGGGGGCACAGCGGGACACAGTGGGACACAGCGGGGACAAAGCTTGAGACAAAGAGGGGTACAGAGCGGGAGACAGCGGGGGACACAGCGAGGACACAGTGGGACACAGCGCTGACACTGCGGGGGACACAGCGGGGGACACAGCGGGGGACACAGCTGGACACAGCGGGGAACACAGCGAGGACACAGCGGGACCCAGCGGGACACAGCGTCGATACAGCGGTGATACAGCGTTACACAGCGTGGTTCACATCTGTGGACACAACGGGACACAGTGGGGGCAGAGCGGGACACAGTGGGACACAGCAAGGACAAATCATGAGGCGTAGCGGGGTACAGAGCGGGAGAAAGCGGGGGACAGAGCGAGGACACAGCAGGACACAGCGGGACACAGCAGGGACAGAGCGGGACACAGCGGGACACAGCGGGGGACACAGCGGGACACAGCGGGGAACACAGCGTGGACCCAGCGGGAACCAGCGGGACACAGCATCGATACAGCGGGCACACAGAGTTACACAGCGTGGAACACAGCTGTGGACACAACGGGACACAGTGGGGGACACAGCGAGGACACAGCTGGACACAGCGGAACACAGCGGGAGACAAAGCGGGACACAGTGGGGGACACAGCGAGGACAGAGAGGGACACAGCGGCGACACAGAGGGGACGCAGCTGGGGACACAGCGTGGGACAAAGTGGGACACCACGGGACACAGTTTTACACAGCGGGACACAGCGGGGACACTGCGGGACACAGGAAGCTAAAGCGGGGGACACAGCGGGACACAGCGGGCGACAGTGGGGGACAGCGGGGGACACAGCGGGACACAGTGGGCTACCCAGTGAGGACACAGCGGGACACAACAGGGGACACAGCAAGGACACAGCGGGGGACACAGCGGGGGACACTGCGGGACACAGTGGGGAACACAGCGAGGACACAGCGGGACACAACGGGACACAGCGTCGATACAGCGGGGAGGCAGCGTTACACAGCGTGGTACACACTGTGGACACCACGGGACACAGTGGGGGCACAGCGGGACACAGCGGGACACAGTGGGACACAGCGAGGACAAATCGTGAGACGAAGCGGGGGACAGAGCGGGAGACAGCAGGGGACACAGCGAGGACACAGCAGGACACAGCGGGACACAGCAGGGAACACAGCGAGGACACAGCGGAACCCAGCGGGACCCAGCGTCGATACAGCGGGGATACAGCGTTACACAGTGTGGGACAAATCTGTGGACACAAGGGGACACAGTGGGGGCACAGCGGGACAGAGCGGGACACGGTGGGACACAGCGAGGACAAATCGTGAGACACAGCGGGGGACAGAGCGGGAGACAGCGGGGGACACAGCGAGGACACAGCAGTACACAGCGGGACACAGCAGGGACAGAGCGGGAGAGAGCAGGACACAGCGGGACACAGCGGGGGACACAGCGGGACACAGCAGAGGACCCAGCGAGGACACAGCGGGACACAGTGGGGGACACAGCGAGGAAATAGCGGGGGACACAGCGGGGGACACTGCGGGACACAGCGGGGAACACAGCGAGGACACAGCGGGACCCAGCGGGACACAGCGTCGATACAGCGGGGATACAGTGTTACACAGCGTGGTTCACATCTGTGGACACAACGGGACACAGTGGAGGCAGAGCGGGACACAGTGGGACACAGCAAGGACAAATCGTGAGAAGTAGCGGGGGACAGAGCGGGAGACAGCGGGGGACACAGCGAGGACACAGCAGGACACAGCGATACACAACAGGGACACAGCGGGACACAGCGGGACACAGCGGGGGACACAGTGGGACACAGCGGGGGACCCAGCGAGGACACAGCGGGACACAGCGGGGAACACAGCGAGGACACAGCGGGGGACACAGCGGGGGACACTGCGGGACACAGCGGGACACAGCGTCGATACAGCGGGGACACAGCTTTACACAGCGTGGTACACAGCTGTGGACACAACGGGACACAGTGGGGTCACAGCGGGACACAGCGGAACACAGTGGGACACATGGGGGACAAAGCGTGAGACACAGCGGGGGACAGAGCGGGAGACAGAGGGGGACACAGCGAGGACACAGCAGGACACAGCGGGACACAACAGGGACAGAGCGGGACACAGCGGGACACAGCGGGGGACACAGTGGGACACAGCGGGGGACCCAGCGAGGACACAGCGGGACACAGCGGGGAAGACAGCGAGGACACAGCAGGGAACACAGCGGGGGACACTGCGGGACACAGCGTCGATACAGCGGGGACACAGCGTTACACAGCGTGGTACACAGCTGTGGACACAACGGGACACAGTGGGGTCACAGCGGGACACAGCGGAACACAGTGGGACACATCGGAGACAAAGCGTGAGACACAGCGTGGGACAGAGCAGGAGACAGAGGGGGACACCGCGAGGACACAGCGGGACACAGCGGGGGAAACAACGGGACACAGCGGTAGACAAAGGGTGACAGAGCGGGGGACACAGCGGGACACAGTGGTGGAAAGAGCGGTACACAGCGGTGGACACAGCGAGGACACAGCGGGACCCAGCGCGACACAGCGTCGATACAGCGGGAACAGAGTGGGCCACAGCGGGACACAGCAGGAACAAAGCAGTAGACACAGCAGCACACAGCAGGGGACACAGCGGGACACAGCCGGGGACACAGGGAGGACAGAGCGGGACACAGCGGGGACACAGCAGGGACTCAGCGGTGGACACAGCGGGGGACAAAGCGGGACACCACGGGACAGCGCGGGACACAGCGGGGACAAGGGGGAGACAGAGCGCGACACAGCGAGGACACAGCGGGACACAGCGGGGGACACAGCGGGACACAGCGGGGAACACAGCGGGACAAAGCAGGGTACACAGCAGGGGACACAGCGGGACACAGCGGGGTACCCAGCGGGAAACAGCGGGGGGCCCAGCGAGGACACAGCAGGACATAGCGGGGGACACAGACAGGAAAACAGCAGGGGACACACCGGTGGACACAGCGGGACACAGCGGGACACAGCGGGACACAGCGTCGATACAGCGGGGATACAGCGTTACACAGTGTGGTACACATCTGTGGACACAAGGGGACACAGTGGGGGCACAGCGGGACACAGCGGGACACAGTGGGAAAAAGCGAAGACAAATCGTGAGATACTGCGGGAGACAGGGCGGGAGACAGCGGGGTCACAGGGAGGACACAGCAGGGCACAGCGGCACACAGCAGGGACAGAGCGGGACACAGCGGGACACAGCGGTGGACACAGGGGGAGAGAGCGGGGGACACAGCGGGACACAGCGGTGGAAACAGCGGGACACAGAGGTGGACACAGCGAGGACCCAGCGGGACACAGCGGGACACAGCGTCGATACAGCTGGGATACAGCCTTACACAACGTGGTACACATCTGTGGACACAACGGGACGCAGTGGGGGCACAGCGGGACAGAGCGGGACACAGTGGGACACAGCGAGGACAAATCGTGAGACACAGTGGGGGACAGAGCGGGAGACAGCGGGGGACACAGCGAGGACATAGCAGGACATTGAGGGACACATCATGTACAGAGCGGGACATATCGGGACATATTGGGACTCAGCGGGGAAAACAGCGGGACACAACGGAGGACCCTGCGAGGACACAGCGGGACACAGTGGGGGACACAATGAGGAAACAGTGGGGGACACATTGGGGGACACTGCGGGACACAGTGGGGAACACAGCGAGGACACAGCGGGACCCATTGGGACACAGCGTCTATACTTTGGGGATACATCGTTACACAGCGTGGTTCACATCTGTGGACTC
>NW_012292357.1:0-3034 GCF_000151885.1 Dipodomys ordii | reverse complement strand
TCATCACGCAGTGTCCCCGCTGTGTCCTGCTGTGTCACACTGTGTCCCGTGGTGTCCCACTATGTCCCCGCTGTTTCCCCCGCTGTGTCCTTGGCTGAGTCCCCTCTGTATCGACGCTGTGTCCCGCTGTGTCCTCGCTGTGTTCCCCGCTGTGTCCCGCTGTGTCACCTGCTGTGTCCCCCGCTGTATCCTCGCTGTGTCCCCCGCTGTGTCCCGCTGTGTCCTTGCTGGGTCCCCCGCTGTGTCCCGCTGTGTCCCCCACTGTGTCCCGCTTTGTCCGACTGTGTCCCGCTCTGTCCCCGCTGTGTCCCGCTGTGTCCCCGCTGTGTGCCCGCTGAGTCCCGCTGTGTACCCCGCTTTGTCCAGCTGTGTCACCGAGGTGTCCCGCTGTGGCCCTACTCTGTCTCCGCTCTGTCCCCCGATTTGTTCCGCTGTGTCCCGCTGTGTCCCCCGCTTTGTCCTACTGTGTCCCCACAGTGTCCCGCTGTGTCCCGCTGTGTCTCACTGTGTCCCGTGGTGTCCCTCTTTGTCCCCCGCTGTGTTCCCCGCTGAGTCCCCTCTATGTGGCCGCTGTGTCCCGCTGTGTGCTCGCTGTGTCCCCCGCTGTCTCCCGCTTTGTCCCCCGCTGAGTTCCGCTGTGTCCCGCTGCGTCCTCGCTGTGTCCCCTGCTGTGTCCCGCTGTGCCCCCCCTATGTCCCAAGCTGTGTTCCGCTGTGTCCCGCTCTGTACCCTGCTGTGTCCCGCTATGTTCCCGCAGTGTCCCGCTGTGTCCCGCTCTGTCCTCGCTGTGTCCCCCGCTGTGTCCTGTTGTGTCCCCAGCTGTGTACCTCGCTGTGTCCCGCTGTGTCCCCGCTGTATCGAGGCTGGGTCCCGCTGGGTCCCGCTGTGTCCTCCCTGTGTCCCCTGCTGTGTCCTGCTGTGTCCGCCATTGTGTCCCGTTGTGTCTACTGCTTTGTCCCCACTGTGTTCCGCTGTGTCCCGCTGTGTCCTCGCTGTGTCCCACGCTGTGTTCTGCTGTGGCCTCGCTTTTTTCCCTGTTGCGTCCCGCTGTGTACTCCTCTGTGTCCCCCGCTGTGTCTCTCTGTGTCCCCCTCTGTGTCCATGCTCTTTCCCCTCTGTGTCCCGCTGTGTCCCGCTGTGTACTGCTGTGTCCCCCGCTGTGTCCCGCTGTGTCCCCGCTGTGTCCCAATGTGTCCTCGCTCTGTCCCCCGCTGTGTACCGCTGTGTCCTTCCTGTGTCCCATGCTGTGTCCCGCTGTGTCCCCCGCTATGTCCCGCTTTGTCCCCCGCTGTGTCCCGCTCTGTCCTTGCTGTGTCCCCCACTGTGTGCTGCTGTGTCCTCGCTGTGTCCCCCGCTGTGTCGCGCTGTGTCCTTTTGTGTCACGCTGTTTCCCCGCTGTGTCCCTGCTGTGTCCCTCTGTGTACCCCGCTTGTCCAGCTTTGTCCCCGCTGTGTCTCGCTGTGTCCCACGCTCTGTCCCACATTGTGTCCCGCAGTGTCCCCCGCTGTGTCCTGCTGTGTCCCCCGCTGAGTCCCCGTTGTGTCTCCGCTGTGTCCCGCTGTGTCCTCGCTGTGTCCCCTGCTTTCTCCCTCTCTGTCCCCCGCTGTGTCTCACGCTTTGTCCCTGCTGTGTCCCACTGTGTCCCGCTGTGTCCGGCTGTGCCCCCACTGTGTCCCAATGTGTCCAAAGCTGTGTACCACGCTGTGTAACGCTGTGTCCCCGCTGTATCGACGCTGTGTCCCGCTGTTTCCTCGCTGTGTTTCCCGCTGTGTCCCGCTGTGTCCCCCGCTGTGTCCCCCGCTGTGTCCTCGCTGTGTCCCCTGCTGTGTCCCGCTGTGTCCTCACTGGGTCCCCAACTGTGTCCCGCTGTGTCCCCTGCTGTGTCCCGCTGTGTCCGGCTGTGTCCCGCTCTGTCCCCGTTGTGTCCCGCTGTGCCCGCTGTGTCCCGCTGTGTGCCTGCTGTGTCCCGCTGTGTCTGCCGCTTTGTCCTGCTGTGTCCCACTGTGTCCCCGCTGTGTCCCGTTGTGTCCCGCTGTGTCCCCGCTGTGTGCCCGCTGTGTCCCTCTGTGTACCCCGCTGTGTGCAGCTGTGTACCCGCTGTGTCCCGCTGTGTCCCCTCTCTGTCCTCTGCTGTTCGCCTCTGTGTCCCCCGCTGTGTCCCGCTGTGTCCCGCTGTGTCCCGCTGTGTCACACTGTGTTCCGTGTTGTCCCGCATTGTCCCCCGCTGTGACCTCGCTTTGTTTCCCGATGTGTCCCGCTGTATACCACTCTGTGACCCCGCTGTGTCCCGCTCTGTACCCGCTGTGTCCCGCTATGTTCCCGCAGTGTCCCCGCTCTGTCCCGCTGTGTCCTCGCTGTGTCCACCGCTGTGTCCCGTTGTGTCCTCAGCTGTGTACCCCGCTGTATCCCCTCTGTATCGACGCTGTGTCCTGCTGGGTCCCGCTGTGTCCTCGATGTGTTACCCGTTGTGTCCCGCTGTGTCCCCCGCTGTGTCCCCCGCTGTGTCCCTGCTGTGTCCCTGCTGTGTCCCCGCTGTGTCCTGCTGTGTCCCGCTTTGTCCTCGCTGTGTCCCAAGCAGTGTACCGCTGTGTCCCCCGCTGTGTCCCGCTGTGTCCTGCTGTGTCTCCGCTGTGTCCCACTATGTCCCCCGCTGTGTCCCGCTGTGTACCGCTGTGTCCCGCTGTGTCCTGCTGTGTCCACGCTGTGTTCCCGGCTGTGTCCCACTGTGTACCCCTCTGTGTCCCCCGCTGTGTCCCGCTGTGTCCCCCACTGTGACCCGCTGTGTCCCGCTTTGTCCCCTGCTGTGTCCCGCTGTGTACCCCGCTGTGTCCAGCTGGGTCTTCGCTTGGTCCCTCGCTGTCTCCTGCTTTGTCCCCCGCTGTGTCCCGCTGTGTCCCCCTGCTTTGACCCGCTGTGTCGTGCTGTGTCCCCCACTGTGTCCCTGCTGTCTCCCCGGTGTGTCACACTGTTTCCCGCTGTGTACTGCTGTGTCTCCCGCTGAGTTCCTCTGTGTCCCGCTGTGTCCCAATGTGTC
>NW_012292356.1:0-4759 GCF_000151885.1 Dipodomys ordii | reverse complement strand
CCCCGCTGTGTCCCTGCTCTGTCCTTGCTGTGTCCCCTGTTGTGTCCCGCTGTGTCCTCACTGTGTAGCCCACTGTGTCCCGCTGTGTCCCCCGCTGTCCGCCACTGTCGCCTGCTGTGTCCCGCTGTGTCCCCCGCTTTATCTTCCTGTTTCCCGCAGTGTCCCCGCTGTGTCCCGCTGTGTAACACTGTGTCCCGTGGTGTCCCACTTTGTCCCACGCTGTGTCCCCAGCTGCGTCCCCTCTGTGTCGCCGCTGTGTCCCTCTCTGTCCTAGCTGTGTCCCCCTCTGTGTCCCGCTTTGTCTCCCGCTGTGTTCCGCTGTGTCCAGCTGTGTCCTCGCTGTGTCCCCCACTGTGTCCCGTTGTGTCCACAGCTGTGTACCACGCTGTGTAACGCTGTGTGCCCGCTGTATCGATGCTGTGTCCCGCTGGGTCCCGCTGGGTCCACGCTGTGTTCCCCGCTGTGTCCCGCTGTGTCCCCCGCTGTGTCCCCCGCTGTGTCCTCGCTGTGTCCCCCGCTGAGTCCCGCTGTGTCCTCGCTCTGTCCCCCGCTGTGTTCCGCTGTGTCCCCCGCTGTGTCCCGCTGTGTCCCGCTATGTCCCTGCTATGTCCCGCTGTGTCCCCCTGTGTCCCCCGCTGTGTCCCGCTGGGTCCCACTGTGTCCCGTGGTGTCCCAGTTTGTCTTTCGCTGTGTCCCCAGGTGAGTCCCCGCTGTGTTCCGCTGTGTCCCCCACTGGGTCCCGCTGTGTGCCAACAGGGTCACCGCTGTTTCCCACTGTGACCCGCTGTGTTCCGTGGTGTCCCGCTTTGTCCCCCGCTGTGTCCCCCGCTGAGTCCCCGCTGTGTCCCCCGCTTTGTACCACTGTGTCCGTGCAGTGTCCCCGCTGTGTCCCGCTGTGTCACACTGTCCCGTGGTGTCCTGCTTTGTCCCCCGCTGTGGCCCCACTGAGTCCCCTCTGTGTCGCAACTGTGTCCTGCTGTGTCCTCGCTGTGTCCCCCGCTGTCTCCCGCTTTGTCCCCCGCTGTATCCCGCACCCCACTGTACCGCTGTGTCCTCGCTGTGTCCCCCACTGTGTCCAGCTGTGTCCTCCGTGTATCCCAAGCTGTGTCCCGCTGTGTCCCTCTGTGTACCCCGCTGTGTCCCACTATGTTCCCGTAGTGTCCTCGCTGTGTCCCGCTGTGTCCCGCTTGTCCTCGCTGTGTCCCCCGTTGTGTCCCTTTGTGTCCCCAGCTGTGTACCCCGCTGTGTCCTGCTGTGTCCCCACTGTATCGACGCTGTGTCCTGCTGGGTCCCGCTGTGTCCTCGCTGTGTTCCTCGTTGTGTCCCGCTGTTTCCCCCGCTGTGTCCCCGCTGTGTCCCTGCTGTGTCCCTGCTGTGTCGCCGCTGTGTCCCGCTGTGTCCTCGCTGTGTCCCACGCTGTGTTCCACTGTGTCCCCCGCTGTGTCCTGCTGTGTCCCGCTGTGTTCCCGCTGTGTCCCGCTGTGTCCCCCGCTGTGTCCCGCTGTGTCCCGCTGTGTCCCTGCTGTGACCCTCTCTGTCTCCGCTGTATTGGCGCTGTGTCCTGGTGTGTCCCGCTGTGTCCGCGCTGTGTTTCCGGCTGTGTCCCTCTGTGTACCCCTCTGTGTCCCCCACTGTGTCCCTCTGTGTCCCCTCTCTGTCCCCTGCTGGCCCCCGCTGTGTCCCCCGCTGTGTCTCGCTGTGTCGCCCGCTTTGTCTCGCTTTGCCCCTGCAGTGTCCTCGCTGTGTCCCACTGTGTCACACTGTGTCCCGTGTTGTCCCGCTTTGTCCCCCGCTGTGACCTCGCAGTGTTTCCCGCTGTGTCCCGCTGTGTCCTCGCTGTGTTCCCCGCTGTGTCCCGCTGTGTCCACCGTTGTGTCCACCGCTGTGTCCTCGCTGTGTCCCGCTGTGTACCACGCTGTGTCCCGCTATGTTCCCGCAGTGTCCCGCTGTGTCCTGCTGTGTCCCGCTGTGTCCTCGCTGTGTCCCCCGCTGTGACCCGTTGTGTCCCCAGCTGTGTACCTCGCTGTGGCCCAATGTGTCCTCGCTGTGTCATGCTCTGTCCTGCTCTGTCCCCGCTGTGTCCCGCTGTGTCCTGCTGTGTCCCCACTGTGTGCCCGCTGTGTCCTTCTGTGTACCCCGCTGTGTCCAGCTGTGTCCCCACTCTGTCCCGCTGTGTCCCCTCTCTGTCCCCCGCTGTGTCCCGCTGTGTCCCGCTGTGTCCTGCTGTGTCACACTGTGTCCCGTGTTGTCCCGCTTTGTCCCCCGCTGTGACCTCGCAGTGTTTCCCAGTGTGTCCCGCTGTGTCCTCGCTGTGTTCCCCGCTGTGTCCCGCTGTGTCCACCGTTGTGTCCACCGCTGTGTCCTCGCTGTGTCCCGCTGTGACCCGCTGTGTCCTCGCTATGTCCCCCGCTGTGTCCCGTTGTGTCCCCAGCTGTGTACCTCGCTGTGGCCCAATGTGTCCTCGCTGTGTCATGCTCTGTCCTGCTCTGTCCCCACTGTGTCCCGCTGTGTCCTGCTGTGTCCCCACTGTGTGCCCGCTGTGTCCCTCTGTGTACCCCGCTGTGTCCAGCTGTGTCCCCGCTCTGTCCCGCTGTGTCCCCTCTCTGTCCCCCGCTGTGTCCCCCGCTGTGTCCCGCTGTGTCCCGCTGTGTCCCGCTGTGTCACACTGTGTCCCGTGTTGTCCCGCTTTGTCCCCCGCTGTGACCTCGTGTGTTTCCCGCTGTGTCCCGCTGTGTACCACTCTGTGACCCCGCTGTGTCCCGCTCGGTATCCCGCTGTGTCCCTCTATGTTCCCGCAGTGTCCCCGCTGTATCCCGCTGTGTCCTTGCTGTGTCCACTGCTGTGTCCCGTTGTGTCCCCAGCTGTGTTCCCCGTTGTGTCCCGCTGAGTCCCACGCTGTGTCCGCCGCTGTGTCCCTGCTGTGTCCCTGGTGTGTCCCCGCTGTGTCCCGCTGTGTCCCGCTTTGTCCTCGCTGTGTCCCAAGCTGTGTACCGCTGTGTCCCCCGCTGTGTCCCGCTGTGTCCCGCTGTGTCCCGCTGTGTCCCTGCTGTGTCCCACTGTGTCCCCCGCTGTGTCCCGCTGTGTCCCTGCTGTGACCCGCTCTGTCCCCGCTGTATTGACGCTGTGTCCCGGTGTGTCCCACTGTGTCCGCGCTGTGTTACCGGCTGTGTCCCGCTGTGTACCCCTCTGTGTCCCCCGCTGTGTCCCGCAGTGTCCCCGGCTGTGATCCGCTGTGTTCTGCTTTGTCCCCCGCTGTGTCCCCACTGTGTGCCCCCGGTGTCCCACTGTGTCCCCTCTCTGTCCCCAGCTGTCCCCCGCTGTTTCCCCCGCTGTGTCCCACTGTGTCCCGCTGTGTCCCACTGTGTCACACTGTGTCCCGTGTTGTCCTGCTTTGGCCCCCGCTGTGACCTCGCTGTGTTTCTCTCTGTGTCCCGCTGTGTACCCTTCTGTGTCCTCCGCTGTGTCCCGCTGTGTACCCCGCTGTGTCCAGCTGTGTCCTCGCTGTGTCCCCCGCTGTCTCCTGCTTTGTCCCACGCTGTGTCCCGCTGTGTCCCCGCTGTGTCCCGCTGTGTCCTGCTGTGTCCTGGCTGTGTCCCACGCTGTGTCCCGAAGTGTCCACTGCTGTGTCCCGCTGTGTTCCCGCTGTGTCCCCCTGTGTCCCCCACTGTGTCCCGCTGTGCCCCGCTGTGTCCTTGCTGTGACCCGCTCTGTGCCCGCTGTATCGACGCTTTGTCCCGCTCTGTCCCGCT
The DNA here is from genome assembly GCF_000151885.1 of Dipodomys ordii. NCBI lineage: Eukaryota > Metazoa > Chordata > Mammalia > Rodentia > Heteromyidae > Dipodomys > Dipodomys ordii. The sequence goes on along the minus strand of NW_012292356.1, from coordinate 1,010 downwards.
GTGTCCGCGCTGTGTTCCCCGCTGTGTCCCGCTGTGTACCCCTCTGTGTCCCCTGCTGTGTCCCGCTGTGTCCCCCGCTGTGACCTGCTGTGTCCCCCACTGTGTCCCTGCTGTCTCCCCGCTGTGTCACACTGTGTCCTGCTGTGTACTGCTGTGTTTCCCGCTGAGTTCCTCTGTGTCCCGCTGTGGCCCAATGTGTTCTCGCTGTGTCAGGCTCTGTCCTGATCTGTCCCCGCTGTGTCCCGCTGTGTCCCGCTGTGTCCCCACTGTGTGCCCGCTGTGTCCCTCTGTGTACGCTGCTGTGTCCAGCGGTGTCCCGGCTGTGTCCCGCTGTGTCACCTCTCTGTCCTCTGCTGTCCCCCCTGTGTCCCCCGCTGTGTCCCGCTGTGTCCCGCTGTGTCCTGCTGTGTCACACTGTGTCCCTTGTTGTCCCGCTTTGTCCCCCGCTGTGACCTCGTTGTGTTTCCCGCTGTGTCCCGCTGTGTACCACTCTGTGACCCCGCTGTGTACCGCTCTGTACCCCGCTGTGTCCCGCTATGTTCCCGCAGTGTACCCGCTGTGTCCCGCTGTGTCCTCGCTGTGTCCACTGCTGTGTCCCGTTGTGTCCCCAGCTGTGTACCCCACTGTGTCCCGCTGTGTCTCCGCTGTATCGACGCTGTGTCCTGCTGGGTCCCGCTGTGTCGTCGCTGTGTTCCCCGTTGTGTCCCGCTGTGTACCCCGCTGTGTCCCCCGCAGTGTCCCTGCTGTGTCCCTGCTGTGTCCCCACTGTGTCCCGCTGTGTCCCGCTTTGTCCTCGCTGTTTCCCAAGCTGTGTTCCGCTGTGTACCCCGCTGTGTCCCGCTGTGTCCCGCTGTGTCCCCGCTGTGTCCCGCTGTGTCCCCCGCTGTGTCCCGCTGTGTCCCCCGCTGTGTCCCGCTGTGTCCCTGCTGTGACCCGCTCTGTCCCCGCTGTATTGACAGCTGTGTCCCGGTGTGTCCTGCTGTGTCCGCGCTTTGTTCCCGGCTGTGTGA
>NW_012292355.1:0-629 GCF_000151885.1 Dipodomys ordii | reverse complement strand
AAACCCGAGCCTCTTCCCGTTAGAGATGCCCCAGGGGGTGCTTTGCATCTCCCCGAGTCCTCCCCATCCCGGGGCTCAGGTTTCCCCCCACCCTCGCCATTGCATTTGGTCCAGTGCGCCCCCCCACCCCACTCCTGAGACGGGAGAGTGTCCTAGACCCAGAGGTCCCCACGGGAGCCGGCTCAAAATCCCCTACCTCCCCCCAGCGTCAGGGGGAGTGGTGAGTCCCCCATCACCCCAATTAGGGCCTCCTCCTCCGCTGCCCCCCCACCCGCATGGAGGCGGGCCCGGAGGCCGGGGTGGGGGGGAGAGGCGCGCGCGCGGGCGGGCGCGCGTCCGCGGCGCGGGGGCGAGGAGGGAGGGGGCGCGCGCCCGCCGCAGCTCCGCCGCCGTCCCCGCCGCCGGCCCCGCGTCCCCGCCGCGGACTCCCCGCCACCGCCGCCGCCGCCGCCGCCAGGTCTCGGGGGCGCCCGGGGTGGGGGGGAGGGGGCGGCGCGCGCGCCCGCGAGCGGCGCGTGGAGCCGAAGGGGGCGATAGGGGCCGCGGTGTAAAGCCCCGCCTTGAACGAGGAGCGAGGGAGCATATAGCTTTCCGCTGTGCTGGGGAAGAGTCGTCGCGGGCTCGGGAGG
>NW_012292354.1:0-2137 GCF_000151885.1 Dipodomys ordii | reverse complement strand
GCGGGGTACACAGCGGGACACAGCGGGCACACAGCGGGGACACAGCGGGACACAGCAAGACACAGCGGAGACACAGCGGGCCACATTGGGGGACACAGCGGGACACAGCGGGGGACACAGTGTGGACACAGCAGGACCCAGCGGGACCCAGCGTCGATACAGCGGGGACACAGTGGGACACAGCGGATACACAGCGGGGACACAGCGGGACACAGCAGGACACAGCGGAGACACAATGGGACACAGTGGGGGATACAACGGGACACAGCGGGAGACACAGAGAGGACAAAGCAGGACACAGCGGGGACACTGCGGGAACATAGCGGGACACAGCGGGGTACACAGCGGTACACAGCGCGACACAGCTGTGGACACACCAGGACACAGCGGGGGATAAAACGTGAGACAGCGGGGGACACAGCGAGGACACAGCAGGACACAGCGGTGACATAGAGGGGACTCAGCGGGGGACACAGCTGGGGACAAAGTGGGACACCACGGGACACAGTGTGACACAGCGGGACACAGCGGGGACAGTGGGGGAACACAGCAGGACAAAGCAGGGGACAGAGCAGGATACAGTGGGACAAAGAGGGGGACTGTGGAGACAGAGAGGCGCCACAGCGGGACACAGCGGTGACACAGCTGGACACAGCAGGGTACACAGAGGGGACACAGTGGGACACAGCGGGACACAGCAGTGACACATCAGGACACAGCGGGGCAAAGCGGGGGACACAGCAGAGACACAGGAGGGACACAGTGGTGGACACAGCGGGACACAACGGACACAGCGGGGAACACAGCACGACACAGCGAGGGACCCAGCGAGGGACACAGTGGGACCCAGCGGGGAACACAGTGAGGACACAGCAGGACCCAGCGGGACACAGCGTCGATACAGCGGGGACACAGCATTACACAGCGTGGTACACAGCTGTGGACAAACGGGACACAGTGGGGGCACAGCGGGACACAGCGAGACACAGTGGGACACAGCGGGGACAAAGCGTGAGACACAGCGGGGGACAGAGCGGGAGACAGAGGGGGACCCAGCGAGGACACAGCGCGAAACAGCGGGGACACAGCGGGGAATCAGCGGGGGACACAGCGGGGGATAAAGCAGGACACCACGGAACACAGCGGGACACAGCGGGAAACAGAGGTGACCCTGCGGGGAAACAGCGGGACACAGCGGGAGACACAGCGGGACACAGCGGGACACAGCGGGGGACACAGTGGGACACAGTGGGAGACAGAGCGTGGGACACAGCGAGATACAGCGGGGACAAAGCTGGACACAGCGGGGTACACAAAGGGACACAGCGGGGACACAGCGGGGAAACAGCGTGACACAGCAGGACACAGCGGGGGACACAGCGGGACACAGCGGGAGACAGCGGGGGACACAGCAGTGACACAGCGTGACACAGCGGGGGACACAGGGGGACAAAGCGGGACACAGCGGGGACACAGCGGGCCTCAGCGGGGGACGGAGCAATATACAGCAGGACACAGCGGGGACACAGCAGGGACACAGCGGGGGACAAAGCGGTGGACACAGCCGGACACAGCGGGGGACACAGCGGGACACAGCGGGACACAGCGGGGACACTGCGGGAACATAGCGGGACACAGCGGGGTACACAGCGGTACACAGCGGGACACAGCTGTGGACACAGCGGGGACACAGCTTTGGACACAGTGGGGAAACTGCGGGAACATAGCGGGACACTGCTGGGGATACAGCGAGGACACAGCGGGGGACACAGCAAGGACACAGCGGGACACAGAGGCGACACAGAGGGGACTCAGCGGGGGACACAGCGGGGGACAAAGTGGGACACCACGGGACACAGTGTGACAGAGCGGGACACAGCGGGGACTCTGAGGGGACACTGCAGGACAAAGCGGGGGACAGAGCGGGACACAGCGGGAACCAGTGGGGGACAGCGGAGACAGAGAGGCGCCACAGCGGGACACAGCGGTGACACAGCTGGACACAGCAGAGTACACAGCGGGACACAGCGGGCACACAGCGGGGACACAGTGGGACACAGCGGCGACAGAGCGGGACACAGCGGGACAAAGCGGGGGACACAGAAGGGACACAGAAAGGGACACAGCGGGGGACACA
>NW_012292353.1:0-5660 GCF_000151885.1 Dipodomys ordii | reverse complement strand
CAGCGGGAAACAGCGGGACACAGCGGGGGACAAAGCGGGAGACAGCTGGGGGACAAAGCGAGGACACAGCGGGACACAGCGACGACACAGAGGGGTCTCATCGGGGGACACAGCGGGGGACAAAGAGGGACACCACGGGACACAGTGTGACACAGCGGGACACACCGGGGACACTGTGGGGACACAGGAGGACAAAGCGGGGGACAAGCGGGACACAGCGGGACACAGCGGGGGACAGCGGAGACAGAGTGGCGCCACAGCGGGACACAGCGGTGACACAGCTGGACACAGCAGGGTACACAGCGGAACACAACGGGCACACAGCGGGGACACAGTGGGACACAGTGGGATACAGCGGGGACACAGCGGGACACAGCATGAATAAGCGGGGGACACAGCGGGACACAGTGGGACACAGCGGGGACAAAGCATGAGACACAGCTGGATACAGAGCGGGAGACAGCGGTGGACACAGCGAGGACACAGCAGGATACAGCGGGGACACAGCGGGGACTCAGCGGGGAACACAGCGGGGGACAAAGAGGGACACCACGGAACACAGTGGGACACAGCGGGGGACACAGCGGGACACAGCGGGGGACACAGCAGGACAGAGCGGGGGACACAGCGGGACACAGTGGAACACAGTGGGGGACACAGGGGGGACAAAGCGGGACAAAGCAGGGACACAGCGGGACTCAGCGGGGGACACACCAGTATACAGCAGGACACAGTGGGGACACAGCAGGGACACAGCGGTGGACACAGCAGGACACAGCGGGACACAGCGGGGGACACAGCGGGACACAGAGGGAGACACAGAGGGGTACACAGTGGGACACAGCGGGGAACACAGCAAGGACCCAGCGGGATCCAGCGGGATACAGCGTCGATACCTCGGGGACACAGCGGGGACACAGCGTGACACAGCGGGGGACACAGGGGGGACACAGCGGGACACAGCGGGGGACAAAGCGGGAGACATCGGGGGACAAAGGGTGGACACAGCGGGACACAGTGGGGACACAGAGGGGACTAAGCAGGGGACACAGCAGGGGACAAAGCAGGACACCATGGAACACAGTGTAACACAGCGGGACAGCGGGGACACTGCGGGGACACAGCGAGACAAAGTAGGGGACACAGCGGGACACAGCGGAACACAGCGGGGACACAGCAGGGACACAGCGGGGAACACAGCAGGACCCAGCGGGAAACAGATGGGACACAGCGAGACACAGAGGTGGACACAGAGGGGAACACAGCGGGACACAGCGGGGAACACAGCGAGGACACCGCAGGACCCCGCGGGACACAGCGTCAATACAGCGGGGACACAGCGGGGTACACAGCTGGGAACACAAAGGGACACAGGGGGACACAGAGGGGACTCAGCGGGGGACACAGCGGGGGACAAAGCGGGACACCACGGAACACAGTGGGACACAGTGGGACACAGCGGGGACACTGCGGGGACACAGCGAGACAAAGCAGGGGACACAGCGGGACACAGCTGGACACAGCGTGGTACACAGCGGGACACAGCGAGCACAGAGAGAGGACACAGCGGGACACAGTGGTGGACAGCGTGGGACACAGAAGGACACAGCGGGGACACAGCAGTGTATACAGAGGGACACAGCGGGGGACACAGCGAGACACAGCGGGGGAAAAAGCGGGACACCACGGGACACAGTGTGACACAGCGGGACACAGCAGGGACACTGCATAGACACAGCGGGTCAAAGCGTGGGACACAGCGTGACACAGCAAGACACAGCGGGGGACAAAGCGGGACACCACGGAACACAGTGTGACACAGTGGGACACATCGGGACACAGCGGACACACAGTGGGGACACAACGGGACACAGCGGGACACAGCGGGGACAGAGCGGGACAGAGCGGGTCACAGCTGGGGCCACAAAGGGACACAGCGAGGACACAGTGGGGACACAGCGGGACACAGCGGGACACAGCGAGGACATAGCGGGACACAGCGGGACACAGCATCGATACAGCGGGAACACAGCGTTACACAGCGGGTTACACAGCTGGGGACACAAAGAGACACAGTGGGGGACACAGCGGGACACAACGGGAAACAGTCGGACACAGACGGGACAAAGCGTGAGACACAGCGGGGGACAGAGCGGGACACAGCGGGGACACAGCGGGGACTCAGCGGCGGACACAGCTGGGGACAAAGCGGGACACCACGGAACACAGCAGGACACAGAGGGGACAAAGCTGGACCCAGCGGGGTATACACAGCGGGGCCACAGCGGGGACACACCGGGACACTGAGGGTCAAAGCAGGAACACAGCGGGACACAGCAGGACACAGTGGGGGACACAGCGGGACACAGCGGGGGACACAGAGGGACACAGCGGGTGACACAGCGGGAGACACAGCGGGACACAGTGGGACACAGCGGGGGTCACAGGGGGGACACAGCGGGACCCAGCGGAAACACAGTGGGCCTCAGCGGGGGACTCAGCAGTATACAGCAGGACACAGCGGGGACACAGCAGGGACACAGCGGGGGACAAAGCGGGGGACACAGCGGGACACAGCGGGGAACACAGCGAGGACCCAGCCGGACACAGCAGGACACAGCGTCGATACAGCGGGGGACACAGCGGGACACAGAGGGACACAGCAAAGAACAGTGCGGAACACAGCGAGGGACACAGGGAGGATACAGCGGGAATCAGCGGGGACACAGCGGGGCAAAGCAGGGGACAGAGAGGGACACAGCGGGGGACACAGGAAGGACACAGCGGGACACAGCGGGGACACAGCAGGGACTCAGCGGGGGACACAGCGGGACAGAGCGGGGATCCTGCGGGGACACAGCAGGACACAGCGGGGGATACAACGGGACACAGAGGGGCACACAGAGGGGTAAACAGAGGGACACAGCGGGGGACACAGCGGAACACAGTGGGACACAGCGGGGACACAGAGGGGGACACAGAGTGTTACACAGCGGGACACAGTGGGGAACACAGCGAGGACACAGCGGGACACAGCGGGACACAGCGTCGATACAGCGGGGACATAGCGGGACAGAGCGGGGACACAGCGGGACTCAGCGGGGACACAGCAGTATACAGCAGGATACAGCGGGGACACAGCAGGGACACAGCGAGGACACAGCGGGACACAGAGGGACACAGCGGGGAACACAGCGGGACACAGGGGGACACAGAGGGGTACTCAGCGGGACACAGCGGGGAACACAGCGAGGTCACAGCAGGACACATCGGGTTACACAGCTGGGGACACAACGGGACACATAGGGGGACACAGCGAGGACCCAGCGGAACACATCATGAGACACAGAAAGGACACAGCGGGACATAGCGGGGACACACCGGGACACTGAGGGTCACAGCAGGGACACAGCGTGACACAGCGGGACACAGGAGGACACAGCGTGGGACACAGCGGGACACAGCGGGGGACACAGCCAGGACACAGCGCGAGACAGCGGGGGACACCGCGAGGACACAGCAGGACACAGCGGAGGAAAAAGAGGGACACAGCGTAGACACAGCAGTGGACAGAGCGGGACACAGCGGGGGACACAGCGGGACACAGCAGGGGACACAGCGGGGGACACATCGAGACACAGTAGGACACAGCGGGGGACACAGGGGGGACACAGCGTGACACAACGGGGACACAGAGGGACACAGCGGGGGACACAGCAGTATACAGCAGGACACAGCGGGGACACAGCAGGGACACAGAGGGACACAGCGGGGGACACAGCGGGACACAGGGGGACACAGAGGGGTACTCAGCGGGACACAGCGGGGAACACAGCGAGGTCACAGCGGGATCCAGCGGTACACAGCGTCGATACCTCGGGGACACAGCTGCCCAGAGCGGGGACACAGCGGGACTCAGCGGGGACACATCGGGGGACACAGCGAGGACCTAGCAGAACACAGCATGGGACACAGCGAGGATACAGCGGGACACAGCGGGACACAGCGCGACACAGCGGGGACAGAGCAGTAGACACAGCGGGACCCAGTGGGGGACACAGCGGGACACAGCGGGGACTCACTGGTGGACTCAGCGAGTGACAAACTGGGACAACCCCGGACAAAGTGGGACACAACGGGACACAGCAGGGACACTGTGGGAACATAGTGGGACACAGCGGGACACAGCGAGGGACACAGCGGGGAGACAGCGATACACAGCGGGGGACACAGTGAGGACACAGCTGGTCACAATGGGACACAGCGTGGGACAAAGCAGGAGACAGCGGGGGACACAGCGAGGAAACACCTGGACACAGGGGGAAAAACAGCGAGGACACAGCGGGGTACACAGCGGGACACAGCGGGTAACAGCAGGGACACAGCGGGACACAGCGGGGGACACAGAGGGGTACACATCGGGACACAGCGTGGAACACAGCGAGGACACAGCGGGACCCAGCGGGACACAGTGTCGATACGGCGGAGACACAGCGGGACACAGTGGGGTACACAGCTGGGGACACAACGGGACACAGCAGGGGACACAACGAGGACACAGCGGAACACAGCGTTGGACATGGCGAGGACACAGCGGGACACAGCGGGACACAGTGGGGACACAGCAGGGACACAGTGGGGGACACAGCGGGACACAACGGGACACAGCGGAGGACACAGCAGGACACAGCGTGGGACACAGAGGGGTACACAGCTGGGGAATAAAGGGACACAGTGGGGGACACAGCGGGACACAGCGGGACACAGTGGGACACAGCGGTGCAAAGCGTGAGACACAGCGGGGAACAGAGCGGGAGACAGCGGGGGACACAGCGAGGACACAGCAGGACACAGCGGGGACACAGCGGGGACTCAGCGGGGGACACAGCGGGGGACAAAGCGGGACACCACGGAACACAGCGGGACACAGCGGGAAACAGCGGTGACCCTGCAGGGAGAGAGCGGGACACAGCGGGGGACAGAGCGGCACACAGCAGGGACACAGCGGAGACACAGCGGGACACAGCGGGACATAGCGGGGACACAGCGAGGACACAGCGGTGGACACAGAGTGACAGAGAGGGGGACAAAGCGGGACACAGCGGGACACAGCGGAGGACACAGCAGGACACCTCTGGGGACACAGCAAGGACACAGTGGGACACAGCGAGGACACAGCGGGGACACTGCGGGGAACAAAGCGGGAACACAGCATGACACAGCGGGACACAGCGGGGGGACACAACGGGGGACAGAGAGGGGACCCCGCGGAGCACCGCGGGGGACACAGCTGGAATACAGTGGGGACACAGAGGGGGACAAAGTGGCGACAAAGCAGGGACATAGCGGGACACCGCGAGGACAGAGCGGGGGACACAGCTGGACACAGCGGGACACAGCGCGGACACAGAGGTGGACACAGCGGGGACACAGCTGGACACAGCAGGGGATACAGCGGGACACAGCGAGACACAGCGGGAACACAGAGGGGGACACAGCGGAAAATAGCGGGACACAGCAGGACACAGATGGCGACAAAGCGGGGACACAGCGGGGAAATAGCCGGACACATCGGGGGACACAGCGGGACACAGCGGGGGACACAGCGTGAAACACAGCCGGACAGAGAGGGGAAAAAGCAGGACACAGCGGGGACACAA
>NW_012292352.1:0-5076 GCF_000151885.1 Dipodomys ordii | reverse complement strand
ACGCAGAAGAAGAAGTAGAAGTAGGAGAAGGAGAAGTAAGAGCCTGCAGAAGCAATAGGAGAATCAGAAGGAGAAGCAGAAGCAGAATGAGAAGCAGAAAGAGAAGCAGTAGAAGCAGAAGAAGCAGGAAAACAGAAGCAGAAGAAAGAGAAGAGGAAGAAGAAGAAGAAGAAGAAGAAGAAGAAGAAGAAGAAGAAGAAGAAGAAGAAGAAGAAGAAGAAGAAGAAGAAGAAGAAGAAGAAGAAGAAGAAGAAGAAGAAGAAGAAGGAGGAGGAGGAGGAGGAGGAGAAGGAGAAGAAGAAAGAGAAGAAGGAGAAGCATAAGGAGAAGCAGAAGAAGCAGAAGCAGGAGAAGCAGAAGAAAAAGAATAAGCATAAGAAGCAGAATCAGAGGGAGTAGGAGAAGACGGAGAAGGAGCAGCAAAAGGAGAAGCAGAAGGAGAAGAAGTTGCAGAAGGAGAAGCAGGAGAAGCAGATGAAGCAGAAGCAGAAGGAGAAGCAGAAGTAGGAGAAGGAGAAGGAGAAGGAAGGGCAGCAGAAGCAATAGGAGAAGCTGAAGGAGAAGTTTTAAGCAGAATGAGAAGCAGAAAGAGAAGCAGTAGAAGCAGAAGAAGCAGGAGAAGCAGAAGCTGACGAAAGAGAAGAAGATGAAGAAGAAGAAGAAGACGACGACGAAGAAGAAGAAGCAGCAGCATAAGGAGAAGCGTAAGGAGAAGCAGTAGAAGCAGAAGAAGCAGAATCAGGAGAAGCAGAAGCGGAAGAAAAAGAATAAGCAAAAGAAGCAGAAGAAGAAGCAGTGGGAGAAGCAGAAGAAGGAGAAGGAGCAGCAGAAGGAGAAGCAGAAGCAGAAAGAGAAGTAGAAACAGAAGGAGAACAAGAAGGAGAAGCAGGAGAATCAGAAGAAGCAGAAGTAGAAGCAGAAAGAGGAGAAGAAGGAGAAGCAGAAGTAGAATCAGAAGAAACAGAAGAAGAAGAAGCAGAAGAAACAGAAGCAAAAGAAACAGAAGAAGGAGAAGAGCAGAAGCAGAAGGAGAAGCAGAAAGAGAAGCAGGAGAAGTAGAGGAAGCAGAAGCAGAAGAAACAGGAGAAGCCGAAGAAGCAGAAGCAGAATCTGAAGCAGGAGAAACAGAAGAAGCACAATGTGAAGAAGAAGCAGAAGAAACAGAAATAGTACAATAAGCAGAAGCAGAAGCAGCAGGAAAAGCAGAAGAAGAAGAAGGAGAAGGCGAAAGAGAAAGATTAGGAGTAGGAGAAGCAGAAGGATAAGCAGAAGCAGAAAGAGATGCAGAAGGAGAAGCAGCACGAGAAGTAGGAGTAGCAGGAGAAGCAGAAAAAGCAGAAGCAGGAGAAGAAGAAGGAGAACCAGAAGGAGAAGCAGAAGCAGTAAGAGAAGCAAAAGCAGAAGGAGAAGCATAAAGAGAAGCAGAAGAAGCAGAGGCAGTAGCAGAAGAAGCAGAAGATGCAGAAGCAGAAGGAGAAGCACAAGGAAAAGCAGAAGAACCGGAAGGAGAAGGAGAAACAGAAGAAGCAGAAAGAGAAGCAGAAGAAGGAGCAGGAGACGGAAAAGCAGCAGGAGAAGCAGAAAGAGCAGCAGAAGGAAAAGCAGGAGATACAGAAACAGGAGAAGCAGAAGTAGAAGAATCAGGAGAAGGACAAGAAGCAGAAGCAGAAGGAGAAGCAGAAACAGAAGGAGAAGCAGAAAGAGAAGGAGGGGAAGCAGAAGAAGCAGAAGCAGGAGAAGCAGAAGCATAAGAATCCGAAGAAGTAGAAGCTGAACCTGAAGCAGAAGGAGAAGCAGGAGAAGCAGAAAAAGCAGAATCTGGAGAAGCAGAATGACAAGCTGAAGGAGAAGCAGAAAGAGAATCAAAAGCAGAAGGAGAAGCAGAAGAAACAGAAGAAGTAGAAGCAGTAGCAGTTGTAGCTGAAGCAGAAGGAGAAGCCGAAGGAAAAGCAGAAGAACAAGAAGGAGAAGGAGAAACAGAAGAAGGAGAAGGAGAAGCAGAAGCAGAAGAAGATGCAGAAGGAGAAGCAGGAGAAGAAGAAGAAGCAGAAGCAGAAGGAGAAGCAGGAAAAGCAGAAGAAGCAGAAGCAAAAGAAGGAGAAGGAGAAGCAGAAGAAGAAGAAGGAGCATAAGGACAAGCACAAGCAGAAGGAGATGCAGAAGGAGAAGCAGGAGAAACAGAAGAAGCAGAAGCTGAAGGAGAAGCTGAAGTAGGAGAAGGAGGAGGAGGAGAAGCAGAAGGAGAAGCAAAAGAGGAATGAGAAGCAGAAAGAAAAGCAGGAGATGCACAAGAAGCAGAAGCAGGAGAAGCCGAAAGAGAAGAAGCAGAAGAAGCACTAACAGAAGCAGAAGTAGAAGCAGAAGCAGAAGGAGAAGCAGCAGAAAAAGTAGAACCAGAAATTCAGGCAGGAGAAACAGAAGAAGCAGAAGCAGAAAGAGAAGCAAAAAGAGACGCAGAAGGAGAAGTAGAAGAAGCAGCAGAAGGAGAAGCAGCAGAAGAAGCAGAAAAACAAGCAGGAGAAGCAGAAGCAGAAAGAGAAGTAGAAGCAGAAGAAGCAGAAGCAGAAGAAGAAGCAGTAGAAGCATAAGAAGCAGAAGCAGGAGAAGCAGAAGCAGAAGAAGAAGAAGAAGAAGAAGAAGAAGCATAAGAAGCAGAAGCAGAAGCAGAGGGAGAAACAGAAGAAGGAGAAGGAGCAGCAGAAGGTGAAGCAGAAGGAGATGGAGAAGCAGAAAGAGAAGCAGAAACAGAAGGAAAAGAAGAAGGATTAGTTGGAGAATCAGAAGAAGCAGAAGCAGAAAGAGAAGCAGAAGAAGGAGAAGGAGAAGCAGAAGCAGAGGAAAGGAAGGAGAAGCAGAAGAAGCAGAAGCGGGAGAAGCAGAAGAAAAAGAAGAAGAAGAAGAAGAAGGAGAAGAAGAAGAAGAAGAATAAATAGAAAAAGAAGAAGAAGAAGAAGAAGAAGAAGAAGAAGAAGAGGAAGAAGAAGAAGAAGAACGAGAAGGAGAAGGAGCAGAAGGAGAAGCAGAGGCAGAAGCAGAAGCAGAAGCAGAAGCAGAAGGAGAAGCAGAAAGATAAGGAGAAGAAGCAGTAGCAGGAGAAGCAGAAGCACAAGAAACAGAAGAAGCTGAAGAAGGAGAAGCAGGACCTGAAGCAGAAGAAACAGAACAAGCAGAAGAAGCAGTAGAGAAGCAGAACGAGAAGCAGAAGAAGAAGAAGGAGAAGGAGAAAGAGTAGGATTAGGAGTAGGAAGAGCAGAAGGAGAATCAGAAGCAGAACGAGAAGCAGAAGGAGCAGCAGAAGGAGAAGCAGAAGGAGAAGCAGAAGAAGCAGCAGAAGGAGAAGCAGAAGCAAAAGAAGATGCAGAAGAAGCAGGAGAAGCAGAAGAAGCAAAAGCAGAAGGAGAAGCAGAAGTAGGAGAAGGAGAAGGAGAAGGAAGGGCAGCAGAAGCAATAGGAGAAGCAGAAGGAGAAGCAGAAGCAGAATGACAAGCAGAAAGAGAAGCAGTAGAAGCAGAAGAAGCAGGAAAGGCAGAAGCTGACGAAAGAGAAGAAGAAGAAGAAGAAGAAGAAGAAGAAGAAGAAGAAGAAGAAGAAGAAGAAGAAGAAGAAGAAGAAGAAGAAGAAGAAGAAGAAGAAGCATAAGGAGAAGCATAATGATAAGCATAAGGAGAAACATAATGAGAAGCATGAGGAGAAGCATAAGGAGAAGCAGTAGAAGGAGAAGAAGAAGAAGCAGGAGAAGCAGAAGCAGAAGAAAAAGAATAAGCAAAAGAAGCAGAAGCAGAAGCACTGGGAGAAGCAGAAGCAGAAGGAGAAGGAGCAGCAGAAGGAGAAGCAAAAGCAGAAAGAGAAGCAGAAACAGAAGGACAACAAAAGGAGAAGCAGGAGAATCAGAAGAAGCAGAAGTAGAATCAGAAGAAACAGAAGAATAAGAAGCAGAAGAAACAGAAGGAGAAGAGCAGAAGCAGAAGCAGAAGGAGAAGCAGAAGCAGAAGGAGAAGCAGAAAGAGAAGCAGGAGAAGCAGAAGAAGCAGGAGAAGCAGAAGCAGAAGAAACAGAAGAATCCGAAGAAGCAGAAGCAGAATCTGAAGCAGAAGGAGAAACAGAAGAAGCACAATCTGAAGCAGAAGCAGAAGAATCAGAAATAGTAGAATAAGCAGAAGCAGAAGCAGCAGGAGAAGCAGAAGAAGAAGACGGAGAAGGCGAGAGAGAAGGATTAGGAGTAGGAGAAGCAAAAGGATAAGCAGAAGCAGAAAGAGACGCAGAAGAAAAAGCAGCACGAAAAGTAGGAGAAGCAGGAGAAGCAGAAGTACGAGAAGCAGAAGAAACAGAAGACGCAGAAGCAGAATGAGAAGAAGAAGGAGAAATTGAAGCAGAAGCAGAAGGAGAAGAAGAAGAAGGAGAAGCAGAAAGAAAAGCAGAACGAGAAGCAGAACGAGAAGCAGGAGAAGCAGAAGCAGCAGAAGCAGAAGCAGAAGAAACAGAAGAAGGAGAAGAAGCAGAAGGAGAAGGAGAAGCAGAAACAGAAGGAGAAGCAGAAAGAGAAGGAGGAGAAGCAGAAGAAGCAGTAGCAGTTGAAGCAGAAGCATAAGAATCCGAAGAAGCAGAAGCAGAACCTGAAGCAGAAGAAGAAGCAGAAGAAGCAGAATCTGCAGAAGCAGAAGGAGAAGCAGAAGCAGAAAGAGAAGCAAAATCAGAAGGAGAAGCAGAAGAAACACAAGCAGTAGCAGAAGAAGCTGAAGATGTAGAAGCAGAAAAAGAAGCACAAGAAATAGCAGAAGAACGAGAAGGAGAAGGAGAAACACAAGGAGAAGGAGAAGGAGAAGCAGAAAGAGAATCAGGAAAAGCAGAAGAGGCAGAAGCAGACGGAGAAGCAGAAGAAGGAGAAGGAGAAGCAGAAGCAGAAGAAGAAGCCGAAGGAAAAGCACAAGCAGAAGGAGATGCAGAAGGAGAAGCAGGAGAAGGAGAAGAAGCAGAAACAGAAGGAGAAGAACTAAAGAGAAGAAGCAGAAGCAGAAGAAGCAGAAGCAGAAGTAGGAAGAGAAGCCGACGAAGAGAAGCAGAACGAGAAGCAGGTGA
>NW_012292351.1:0-7799 GCF_000151885.1 Dipodomys ordii | reverse complement strand
AACCCGCTGTGTCCCGCTGTGTACTGCTGTGTCCCCCGCTGTGTCCCGCTGTGCCCCCGCTGTGTCCCAATGTGTCCACGCTCTGTCCCGCGCTGGGTCCCGCTGGGTCCCCCATGTATCCCCCGCTGTGTCCCGCTGTGTCCGGCTGTGTCCCCCGCTGTGTCCCCCGCTGTGTCCCCCGCAGTGTCAGCGCTTTGTCCAGCTGTGTCCTCGCTGTGTCCCCCGCTGTCTCCCGCTCTGTACCCCGCTGTGTCTCAAGCTTTGTCCCGCTGTGTCCCACTGTGTCTTGCTGTGTCCCGCTGTGCCCCCACTGTGTCCCGTTGTGTTCAAAGCTGTGTACCACGCTGTGTACCGCTGGGTCCCGCTGGGTCCACGCTGTGTTCCCCGCTGGGTCCCGCTGTGTCCCCCATGTGTGCCACGCTGTGTCCCACTGTGTCCTGCTGTGTCCCCCGCTGTGTTCCCCGCTGTGTCCCGCTGTGTCCCACGCTTTGTCCCCCTGTGTCCCCGCAGTTTCCCCGCTGTGTCCCGCTGTTTCCCACTGTGTTCTGTGGTGTCCCGCTTTGTCCCCCGCTGTGTCCCCCGGTGAGTCGCCGCTGTGTCCCCGCTTTGTCCCGCTGAGTCCTCCATGTGTCCCCCGCTGTGTCCCGCTGTGTCCGGCTGTGTCCCCCGCTGTGTCCCCCGCTGTGTCCCCGCAGTGTCAGCGCTGTGTCCCGCTGTGTCCTCGCTGTGTCCCCCGCTGTCTCCCGCTGTGTCCCCCGCTGTGTCCCGCTGTGTCCCCCGCTGTGCCCTGCAGTGACCCGCTCTGTCCCGCTGTGTCCTCGCTGTGTCCCGCTGTGTCCCCGCTGTGTCCCCCGCTGTCTCCAGCTCTGTCCCCTGCTGTGTCTCACGCTTTGTCCCCGCTGTGTCCCACTGCGTCCCGCTGTGTCCCGCTGTGCCCCCACTGTGTCCCGTTGTGTCCACAGCTTTGTACCATGCTGTGTAACGCTGTGTCTCCGCTGTATCGACGCTGTGTCCCGCTGGGTGCCGCTGTGTCCTCGCTGTGTTCCCCGCTGTGTCCAGCTGTTTCCCCCACTGTGTCCCCCACTGTGTCCTCGCTGTGTCCCCCGCTGTGTCCCGCTGTGTCCCGCTGTGTCCTCGCTATGTCCCGCTCTGTGTCCTCGCTGTGTCCCCCGCCGTGTCCCGCTGTGTCCCGCTGTGTCCCGCTGCGTCCCCGCTGTGTCCCCCTGTGTCCTGCTTTGTCCCCCACTGTGTACCGCAGTGACCCCGCTGTGTCCCGCTGTGTCCCACGGTGTCCCGTGGTGTCCCGCTTTGTCCCCTGCTGTGTCCCCGGCTGAGTCTCGCTGTGTCCCCAATGTGTCCTCTCTGTGTCCCCCGCTGTGTCCTGTTCTGTTTCCCACTGTGTCTCCCGTTTTGTCCCTGCTGTGCCCCACTGTGTCCCGCTGTGTCCCGCTGTGTCCCCCACTGTGTCCCGTTGTGTCAACAGCTGTGTACCCCGCTGTGTCCCGCTGTGTCCCCGCTGTATCGTCGCTGTGTCTCGCTGGGTCCTGCTGTGCCTCTCTCTGTGTTCCCCACTGTGTCCTGCTTTGTCTCCCGCTGTGTCCTTCGCTGTGTCCCCGGCTGTGTCCCGCTGTGTCCGGCTGTGTCCCCCGCTGTGTCCTTGCTCTGTCCCCTGTTGTGTCCCGATGTGTCCTCACTGGGTAGCCCACTGTGTACCGCTGTGTCCCCCGCTGTACCCCGCTGTGTCCCGCTGTGTCCCGCTGTGTCCCCCGCTGTGTCCTTGCTGTGTCCCCGCTGGGTCCCGCTGGGTCCCACAGTGTCCCCCGCTGAGTCCGGTTGTGTCACCGCTGTGTCCCGCTGTGTCCCCACTCTATCGACGCTGTGTCGCGCTGGGTCACGCTGGGTCCTCTCTTTGTTCCCCGCTGTGTCCCGCTGTGTCCCCCACTGTGTCTCTCGCTGTGTCCCGCTGTGTCCCCGGCTGTGTCCGGCTGTGTCCAGCTGTGTCCCGCTGTGTCCCGCAGTGTCCCCAGCTGTGTCCCGCTGTGTCACCGCTGTGTCCCGCTTTGTCCTCGCTGTGTCCCCCGCTGTGTCCCGCTTTGTGCCTGCTGTGTACCCCGCTGTGTCCCTCTGTGTCCCCTGCTGTGTCCCGCTGTGTCCCCTGCTCTGTCCCCACTGTGTCACGCTGTGTTTCGCTGTGTCCGGCTGTGTCCTCGCTCTGTCTCATTCAGTGTCCAGCTGTGTCCTCCCTGTCTCCCCCGCTGTGTCCCGCTGAGTCCCATGCTGTGTCCCGCTGTGTCCCGCTGTGTCAAGCTCTGTCGCCTCTGTGTCCCTCTGGGTCCAGCTCTGTCCCCCACTGTGTCCCCCGCTGAGTCCTCTATGTGTCGCCACTGTGTCCCGCTGTGTCCTCGCTGTGTCCCCTGCTATCTCCCGCTTTGTCCCACGCTGTGTCCCGCTGTGTCCCGCTGTGTCCTCGTTGTGTCCCCGGCTGTGTCCTGCTGTGTTCCCGCTGTGTCCCAAGTTGTATCCCGCTGTGTCCCGCTGTGTGTCCCACTGTGTCCTGCTGAGTGCCGCTGTGTCCCCACTGTGTCCCCGCTGTGTCCTCGCTGTGTCCCGCTGTGTCTACTGCTGTGTCCCCACTGTGTCCCACTGTGTCTCGCTGTGTCCCGCTGTGTCCTCGGTGTTTACCATGCTGTGTTCTGCTGTGTCCTCGCTGAGTCCCCCGCTGAGTCCCGTTGTGTACCCAGCTGTGTACCCCACTGTGTCCCACTGTGTCCCCGCTGTATCGACGCTGTGTCCCGCTTGGTCCCGCTGTGTCCTCGCTGTGTTCCCCCCTGTGTCCCGCTGTTTACCCCTCTGTGTCCCCCGCCGTGTCCCGCTGTGTCCGGCTGTGTCCCGCTTTGTCCCCCACTGTGTCCCGCAGTGACCCTGCTGTGTCCCGCTGTGTCCCACTGTTTCCCGTGGTGTCCCGCTTTGGCCCCGCTGTGTCCCCGGCTGAGTCTCGCTGTGTCCCCACTGTGTCCTCTCTGTGTCCCCCGCTGTGTCCTGCTCTGTTCCCCACTGTGTCTCCCGTTTTGTCCCTGCTGTGCCCCACTGTGTCCCGCTGTGTCCCGCTGTGTCCCCCCACTGTGTCCCATTGTGTCAACAGCTGTGTACCCCGCGGTGTCCCCGCTGTATCGACGCTGTGTCCCGCTGGGTCCTGCTGTGTCTCTCTCTGTGTTCCCCACTGTGTCCCGCTGTGTCTCCCGCTGTGTCACTCGCTGTGTCCCCCGCTGTGTCCCGCTGTGTCCCCGCTGGGTCCCGCTGGTTCCCGCAGTGTCCCCCGCTGAGTCCCGTTGTGTCACCGCTGTGTCCAGCTGTGTCCCCGCTCTATCGATGCTGTGTCCAGCTGGGTCCCGCTGTGTCCTCTCTTTGTTCCCCGCTGTGTCCCGCTGTGTCCCCTGCTTTGTCTCTCGCAGTGTCCCGCTGTGTCCCACTGTGTCCTCGCTGTGTCCCACTGTGTTCCCACTGTTTCCCCGCTGGGTCCTTCTGTGTCCCGCTGTGTCCCGCTGGGTCCCCCGCTTTGTCCCGCTGTGTCCCCCCAGTGTCCCCGCTGTGTCCCGCTGTGTCCCACTGTGTCCTGTGGTGTCCCGATTTGTCCCCCGCTATGTCCCCTGCTGAGTCCCCTCTGTGTCCCCGCTGTGTCCCGCTGTGTCCCGCTGTGTCCCGCTGTGTCCCCCGCTGTGTCCCACTGTGTCTCCCTGTGTCAACCACTGTTTCCCCTTGTGTTAACAGCTGTGTACCCCGCTGTGTCCCTGCTGTATCGACGCTGTGTCTCGTTGGGACCTGATGTGTCTCTCTCTGTGTTCCCCACTTTGTCCCGCTGTGTCCCCCACTGTGTCACTCGCTGTATCCCCCGCTGTGTCCCGCTGTGTCCCCCACTGTGTACTTGCTGTGTCCACAATGGGACCCGCTGAATCCCCGCTCTATCGACGCTGTGTCCCGCTGGGTCCCGCTGGGTCCCCCACTGTGTCCCGCTGTGTCCCCCACTGTGCCCCGCAGTGTCCCGATGTGTCCTGCTCTGTCCCCCACTCTGTCCACCGCTGAGTCCTCTATGAGTCGCCGCTATGTCCCGCTGTGTCCTCGCTGTGTCCCCTGCTGTCTCCTGCTTTGTCCAACGCTGTGTCCCCTGCTGTGTCCTGCTGTGTTCCCGCTGTGTCCCAAACTGTGTACCGCTTTGACCCGCTGTGTGCCCCGCTGTGTCCCACTATGTTCTCGCAGTGTCCCCGCTGTGTCCCCGCTGTGTCCTCGCTGTGTTCCCCGCTGTGTCCCGCTGTGTCCCCCGCTGTGTCTCGCTGTGTCTACTGCTGTGTCCCCACTGTGTCCCGCTGTGTCTCGCTGTGTCCCGCTGGGTCCTCGCTGTTTCCCAAGCTGTGTTCTGCTGTGTCCTCGCTGTGTCCCCCGCTGTGTCCCGTTGTGTCCCCAGCTGTGTACCCCACTGTGTCCCCCTGTGTCCCCGCTGTATCGACGCTGTGTCCCGATGGGTCCCGCTGTGTCCTCTCTTTGTTCCCCGCTGTGTCCCGCTGTGTTCCCCGCTGTGTCCTTGATGTGTCCCCGCTGTGTCCTGCAGTGTCCCCAGCTGTGTCCCACTGTGTCACCGCTGTGTCCCGCTGTGTCCTCGCTGTGTCCCCCGCTGTGTCTCGCTTTGTCCTTGCTGTGTACCCCGCTGGGTCCCTCTGTGTCCCCGGCTGTGTCCCGCTGTGTCCCCTGCTGTGTCCCCACTGTGTCACGCTGTGTTTCGCTGTGTCCGGCTGTGTCCTCGCTCTGTCTCATTCAGTGTCCAGCTGTGTCCTCCCTGTGTCCCCCGCTGTGTCCCGCTGAGTCCCCTGCTGTGTCCTGCTGAGTCCCGCTGTGTCATGCTCTGTCCCATCTGTGTCCCTCTGTGTCCAGCTCTGTCCCCGTTGTGTGTCCGCTGTGCCCCGCTGTGTACCCTTCTGTGTCCAGCTGTGTCCCCTCTGTCCTGCTGTGTCCCTTCTCTGTCCCCCGCTGTCCACCGCTGTGTCCCCCGGCTGTGTCCCACAGTGTCCCCGCTGTGTCCCGCTGTGTCCTACTGTGTCCCGTGGTGTCCCGCTTTTTCCCCTCTATGTCCCCTGCTGAGTCCCCTCTGTGTCCCCGCTGTGTCCAGCTGTGTCCTCGCTGTGTCCTCCGCTGTCTCCTGCTTTGTCCCACGCTGTGTCCTACTGTGTCCCACTGTGTCCCTGCTGTGTCCCACACTGTGTCCCGCTGTGTCCCGCTGTGTCCCCCGCTGTGTCCTGCTGGGTCCCGATGTGTCCCTGCTGTGTCCGGCTGTGTCCCCCCCTGTGTCCCGCAGGGTCCCGCTGTGTCCCCCGCTGTGTACCGCTGTGTCCCCGCAGGTTCACCGCTGTTTCACGCTGTGTCCTGCTGTGTTCCGTGGTGTCCCGCTTTGTCCCCCGATGTGTCCTGCTGTGTCCACTGCTGGGTCCCCACTGGGTCCCGCTGTGTCTCGCTGTTTCCCGCTATGTCCTCGCATTGTCCCATACTGTGTTCCGCTGTGTCCTCCCTGTGTACCCCGCTGTGTCCTGCTGTGTCTCCCGCTGTGCCCTGCAGTGTCCCGCTGTGTCCCGCTCTATCCTCGCTGTGTCAAACTGTGTCCCCCCTGTTTCCCCGCTGGGTGCTGCTGTGTCCCGCTGTGTCCCGCTGGGTCCCCCGCTTTGTCCCGCTGTGTCCCCGCAGTGTCCCCGCTGTGTCCCGCTGTGTCCCACTGTGTCCTGTGGTGTCCCGATTTGTCCCCCGTTTGTCCACTGCTGAGTCCCCTCTGTGTCCCCGCTGTGTCCCGCTGTGTCCCCCGCTGTATCCCGCTGTGTCCCCGCTGTGTCCTGCTGTGTCCCGCTGTGTCCTGCTGGGTCCTGCAGTGTCCCCGCTGTGTCCCCGCTGTGTCCCGCTGTGTCCCCCGCTGTGTCCCCGCAGGTTCACCGCTGTTTCACGCTGTGTCCCGCAGTGTTCCGTGGTGTCCCGCTTTGTCCCCCGCTGTGGCCCCCCCTGAGCCACCTCTGTGTCCCCGCTGTGTCCCGCTGTGTCCTCGCTGTGTCCGCCTCTGTCTCCTGCTCTGTCCACGGCTGTGTCTCATGCTTTATCCCCGCTGTGTCCCGCTGTGTCCCGCAGTGTCCCCAGCTGTGTCCCGCGGTGTCACCGCTGTGTCCCGCTTTGTCCTCGCTGTGTCCCCCGCTGTGTCCCACTTTGTCCCTGCTGTGTACCTCGCTGTGTCCCTCCTTGTCCCACGCTGTGTCCCGCTGTGTCCCCTGCTGTGTCCCCACTGTGTCACGCTGTGTTTCGCTGTGTCTGGCTGTGTCCTCGCTCTGTCTCCCTCAGTGTCCAGCTGTGTCCTCCCTGTGTCCCCCGCTGTGTCCCGCTGAGTCCCCTGCTGTGTCCCGCTGTGTCCCGCTGTGTCACGCTCTGTCCCCTCTGTGTCCCTCTGTGTCCAGCTCTGTCCCTGTTGTGAGTCCGCTGTGCCCCGCTGTGTACCCTTCTGTGTCCAGCTGTGTCCCCTCTGTGTCCCGCTGTGTCCATTCTCTGTCCCCCGCTGTCCACCGCTGTGTCCCCCGGCTGTGTCCCGCAGTGTCCCCGCTGTGTCCCGCTGTGTCCTACTGTGTCCCGTGGTGTCCCGCTTTTTCCCCTCTATGTCCCCTGCTGAGTCCCCTCTGTGTCCCCGCTGTGTCCAGCTGTGTCCTCGCTGTGTCCTCCGCTGTCTCCTGCTTTGTCCCACGCTGTGTACCCCTCTGTGACCCCTCTGTGTCCCGCTGTGTTCCCTGCTGTGTCCCGCTGTGTCCCCCGCTGTGTCCCTGCTGTGTCCCTGCTGTGTCCTGCTGTATACTGCTGTGTCCCCCGCTGAGTCCCGCTGTGTCCCCGCTGTGTCCCGCTGTGTTCCCCATGTGTCCCCCGCTGTGTCCCACCGTGTCCCACTGTGTCCCCCACTGTTTCCCCCGCTGTGTCTGGCTGTGTCCCCCGCTGTGTGCCGCTGTGTCCCTCTATGTCCCCCGCTTTGTCCTACTGTGTCCCCGCAGTGTCCCCGCTGTGTCCCGCTGTGTCACACTGTGTCCCGTGGTGTCCCACATTGTCCCCCGCTGTTTCCCCCGCTATGTCCTCCGCTGAGTCCCCTCTGTATCGACGCTGTGTCCCGCTGTGTCCCGCTGTGTCCTCGCTGTGTTCCCCGCTGTGTCCCGCTGTGTCCCCTGCTGTGTCCCCCACTGTGTCCTCGCTGTGTCCCCCGCTGTGTCCCGCTGTGTCCTCGCTGGGTCCCCCGCTGTGTCCCGCTGTGTTCCCCACTGTGTCCCGCTGTGTCCGACTGTGTCCCGCTCTGTCCCCGCTGTGTCCCGCTGTGTCCCGCTGTGTCCCGGCTCTGTGCCCGCTGTGTCCCGCTGTGTACCCCGCTGTGTCCAGCTGTGTCACCGAGGTGTCCCGCTGTGGCCCTACTCTGTCTCCGCTCTGTCCCCCGCTTTGTTCCGTTGTGTTCCGCTGTGTCCCCTGCTTTGTCCTATTGTGTCCCCATAGTGTCCCGCTGTGTCCCGCTGTGTCTCACTGTGTCCCGTGGTGTCCCTCTTTTTCCCCCGCTGTGTCCCCCACTGAGTCCCCTCTGTGTGGCCGCTGTGTCCTGCTGTGTGCTCGCTGTGTCCCGCGCTGTCTCCCGCTTTGTCCTCCGCTAAATTCCGATGTGTCCCGCTGCGTCCTCCCTGTGTCACCCGCTGTGTCCCGATGTGTCCCTGCAATGTCCCCAACTGTGTTCCGCTGTGTACCGCTCTGTACCCCGC
>NW_012292350.1:0-6324 GCF_000151885.1 Dipodomys ordii | reverse complement strand
CAGCGGGACACAGCTGGGGACACAGCGGGACACAGCGGGGGACACAGCAGGCGACACAGCGGGACACAGTGGGACACAGCTGGGGACACAGGGGGGACACAGCGGGACACAGCGGGGACACAGTGGGACTCAGCGGGGGACACAGCAGTACACAGCAGGACACAGCGGGGACACAGCAGGGACACAGCGGGGGACACAGCGGGACACAGCGGCACACAGCAGGGGACACAGCGGGACACATAGGGGGACACAGAGGGGCACATAGTGGGACACAGCGGGGAACACAGTGAGGACACAGCGGGACCCAGTGGGACACAGCGTCGATACAGCGGGGACACAACGGGACACAGCGGGGACACAGCGAGACTCAGCGGGGACACAGCAGTACACACGGAGACACAGCGGGGACACAGCAAGGACACAGCGGGGGACACAGCAGTAGACACAGCGGGACCCAGTGGGGGACACAGCGGGACCCAGCGGGACACAGCGGGACACAGCGTCGATACAGGGGGGACACAGCAGGACACAGCAGGGTACACAGCTGGGGACACAACGGGACACATCCAGGGACAAAGCGAGGACACAGCGGAACACAGTGTGGGACACAGCGAGGACACAGCGAGACACAGCGAACACAGCGATACACAGCGGGGACACAGTAGTAGACACAGCGGGACCCAATGGGGGACACAGCGGGGACTTACCAGGGGACACAGCGGGGGACAAACTGGGACACCACGGGACACAGCGAGACACAGCGGGGGACACAGCGGGGACACAGCGGGACAAAGCAGGGGACACAGCGAGGACACAGCGGGTCACAGCGGGACACAGCGTGGGACAAAGCACGAGACAGCGGGGGAAACAGCGAGGACACAGCTGGACACAGCCGGAAACACAGCGAGGACACAGCGGGGGACAAAGCGGGACACCACGGGACACAGCGGGACACAGCGGTGACCCAGAAAGGAAACAGCGGGGGACACAGCGGGACACAGTGGGACACAGAGTGGGACACAGCGGAACACAGTGGGGAACAGAGCGTGGGACACAGCGAGACACAGCGGGGACAAAGCTGGACACAGCGGGGTACACAACGGGACACAGCGGGACACAGCGGGGACACAGCATGGACACAGCAGGGACACTGCGGGGGACACAGCGGGACACAAAGGGACACAGTGGAGGACATAGCAGGACACAGCGGGGGACACAGCGGGACACAACTGGGAACACAGCGAGGACACAGCGTGACACAGCGGGGAAAACAGCGAGGACACAGCGGAGACAAAGCGGGACACCACGAGTCACAGCGGGACACAGCGGGGAACACAGCGGGTGACAGCAGGGGACAGAGTGGGGTCACAGCGGGACACAGCGGGGACACAGCTGGACAAAGCGGGGTACACAGCGGGACACAGCGGGCACACAGTGGGGACACAGCGGGACACAGCGGGACACAGCAGGGACAGAGTGGGACAGAGCGGGACACAGCGAGGACACATTGGGACACACCGGGGACACAGCAGGGACACACCGGGGACACAGCAGGGACACAGCAGGGGACACAGCAGAACACAGTGTGACACAGTGGGGGACACAGAGGGGTACACAGCGGCACACAGCTAGGAACTCAGCAAGGACACAGCAGTACACAGCATGGGACACAGCGAGGACACAGCGGGACAGAGCGGGACATAGCGGGACACAGCAGGGACACAGCTATAGACAGAGTGGGACACAGCGGGGGACACAGCGAGGACACAGCGGGACCCAGTGGGATACAGCGTCGATACAGCGGGGACACAGTGGGACACAGCGGGGACAGAGCAGGGGACACAAAGGGACACAGTGGGGGACACAGCGGGACACAGCGGGACACAGTGGGAGACAGCAGGGACAAAACGTGAGACGCAGCGGGGGACAGAGCGGGAGACAGCACGGGACACAGCGAGGACACAGCGGGACACAGCGGGGACACAGCGAGGACACAGCAGGAAACAACGGTGATCCTGCAGGAATACAGCAGGACACAGCGGGGGACAAAGCGAGACACAGCGGGACACAGCGTGGGACACAGTGGAACACAGTGGGGGACAGAGCATGGGACACAGAGAGACACAGCGGGGACAAAGCTGAACACAGCGGGGTATACACAACAAGACACAGCGGAGACACAGCGGGGACACACCGGGAAACTGAGGGTCACAGCAGGGACACAGCGGGACACAGCGGGACACAGCAGGACACAGCGGGGGACACAGTGAGGACACAGCGGGGGACACAGCGAGGAAACAGCGGGACACAGTGGTGGAAAAAGTGGGACATAGCGGGGACACAGCAGTGGACACAGCGGGACACAGCGGGGGACACAGCGGGGGACACAGCGGGACACAGTGGGACACAGCTGGGGACACAGGGGGGACACAGCGGGACACAGCGGGGACACAGCGGGACTCAGCAGGACACAGAGGGAACACAGCAGGGACACAGCGGGGACACAGCGGCACACAGCGGCACACAGCGGGGGACACAGCGGGACACATGGGGGACACAGAGCGGTACACAGCGGGACACAGCGTGGAACACAGCGAGGACACAGCGGGAACCAGCGGTACACAGCGTCGGTACAGCGGGGACACAAAGGTACACAGCGGGGACACAGCGAGACTCAGCGGGGACACAGCAGTACACAGGGGGACACAGCGGGGACACTGCAGGGACACAGTGGGGGACACAGCAGACACAGTGAGACACAGCGGAGGACCCAGAGCGACACAGAGGGGGACACAGAGGGGTACACAGCGGGACACAGCGGGGAACAGAGCGAGGACCCAGCGGGACCCAGCGGGACACAGCTTTGATACAGCGGGGACACAGCGGGACACAGCAGGATACACAGCTGGGGACACAACGGGACACATCGGGGGACACAGCGAAGACACAGCGGAACACAGCGTGGGACACAGCGAGGACACAGCGGGACACAGCGGGACACAGCGGGACACAGCGGGGGACACAGCGGAGACACAGCGGGCACAGCAGGGGACACAGCGAGGACACAGCGGGTCACAGCGGGACCCAGCGTGGGACAAAGCAGGAGACAGCGGGGACACAGCGAGGACACAGCAGGACACAGCCGGAAACACAGCGAGGATACAGCGAGGGACAAAGCGGACACCACGGGACACAGCGGGACACAGCGGGACACAGCGGGGGACACAGCGAGGACACAGCAGGACCCACCGGGACCCAGTGGGGGACACAGCGAGGACACAGCAGGTCACAGTGGGGGACACAGCGAGGACAAAGCGGGGGACACAGCGGGACACAGCGGGGAACACAGCGAGGACACAGCGGGACACAGCGTCGATACAGCGGGGACACAGCGTTACAGTGTGGTACACAGCTGTGGACTCAACGGGACACAGTGGGGGCACAGCCGGACACAGCGGGACACAGTGGGACACAGCGGGGAAAAAGCGTGAGACACAGCAGGGGACAGAGAGGTTGACAGCAGGGGACACAGCGAGGAAACAGCGGGACACAGCGGTGACACAGCGGGGACTCAGGGGGTGACACAGCGGGACACAGCGGGGGACACAGCGGGACACAGCGCGGGACAAGGCGGGACACAGTGTGGGACAGAGCGTGGGACACAGCGAGACACAGCGGAGACAAAACGACACAGCGGGGTACACAGAGGGACACAGCAGGGACACAGCGGGAAAACAGCGTGACACAAAAGGACACAGCGGGACACAGCGGGGGACACGGCGAGGACACAGTGGCACACAGTGGGGGACACAGCAAGGATAGAGCGGGAAACAGCGGGGGACACAGCAGGACATAGCGGGGGACAGAGCGGGACACAGCGGGACACAGCGGGGGACACAGGATGGACACAGCGGTACACAGCGGGGGACAGATCGAGGACACATTGGGACACAGCGGGGACACAGCGGGACTCAGCGGGGGACACAGCAGTACACAGCGGGACACAGCGGGACACAGCAGGGACACAGCGGGACACAGCGGGGCACACAGAGGGGGACACAGCGGGGAAAAAAGCGAGGCCACAGCAGAACACAGCGTGGGACACAGCGAGGACACAGCGGGACACAGCGAGACACAGCGTCGATACAGCGGGGACACAGCGGGACACAGCGAGGTACACAGCTGGGGACACAACGGGACACAGTGGGGCCACAGGCGGACACAGCGGGACACAGCGGTACACAGCGGGGACACTGTGGAAACATAGTGGGACACAGCGGGGTACACAGCGGGACACAGCGGGACACAGCTTGGGACACAGCGGGGACAAAGCGGCAGACAGCGGGGGACACAGCAAGGACACAGCGGGACAAAGCGGCGACACAGAGGAGACTCAGTGGGACAAAGCGGGGGACACAGCGTGACACAGCGGGACACAGCGGGACACAGCGGTGGACACAGCAGGGGACAGCGGAGACAGAGAGGGGCCAAAGCGAGACACAGCGGTGATACAGCTGGACACAACGGAGTACACAGCGGGACACAGCGGGCACACAGCGGGGACACAGCGGGACACAGCGGGACACAGCAGGGAACACAGGAAGGAAACAGCGGGACCCAGTGGGACACAGCGTCGATACAGCGGGACACAGCGGGGTACACAGCTGGGGACACAACGGGACACAGCGGGGGATACAGCGAGGACACAGTGTGACCCAGCAGGACACAGCGGGGACACAGCGGGACCCAGCGGGGAAACCAGCGAGGACATAGTGGGACACAGCGGGGGACACAGCGAGAACACAGCGGGGGACTCAGCGAGGACACAGCGGGACCCAGCGGGACACAGCGTCGATACAGCGGGCACACAGCGTTACACAGCGTGGTACACAGCTGTAGACACAACGGGACTCAGTGGGGGCACAGCGGGACACAGCGGGACACAGTGGGACACAGCGGGGACAAAGCGTGAGACACAGCGGGGGACAGAGCTGGAGACAGCAGGGGACACAGCGAGGACACAGTGGGACACAGCGATGACAAGGCGGGGACTCAGCGGGGGACACAGTGGGACACAGCGGGGGACACAGCGGGACACAGTGCGGGACACTGCGGGACACAGTGTGGGACAGAGCGTGGGACACAGCGAGACACAGCGGGGACAAAGCTGGACACAGCGGGGTACACAGAGGGACACAGCGGGGAACACAGCGAGGACACAGTAGGTCACAGCAGGACACAGCGTGGGACAAAGCAGGAGACAGCGGGGGACACAGCGAGGACACAGCTGGACACAGCGGGGTACACAGCGGGACACAGCGGGGGACACAGAAGGGTACACAGCGGGACACAGAGAGAAACACAGCGAGGTCACAGCGGGGGCCAAAGCAGGACAACACAGGACACAGTGTTACACAGTGGGACACAGTGGGTCACAGCCGGAGATACTGCGGGACACAGCGGGGGACACAGAGGGGTACACAACGGGACACAGCCGGGATCACAGCGCGGACACAGCAGGACACACCGGGACATAACGTCAATACAGTGGGGACAGAGCGGGTCACAGCAGGGACACAGCGAGACACAGCGGGGGACACAGCGGGACACAGCGGGGACACAGCGGGACACAGCGGGACACAGCGGGGGACACAGCGGAACACAGCTTGGGACACAGCGAGGACAAAGCGGGACACAGCGGGACACAGTGGGGACACAGCAGGGACACAGCAGGGACACACCGGGGGACACAGCGGGGTACACAGCGGGACACAACGGGGAACACAGCGAGGACACAGCGGGACCCAGCAGGACACAGCGTCGATACAGCGGAGACACAGCGGGACACAGCGGGGTACACAGCTGGGGACACAACAGGACACAGCAGTGGACACAGTGAGGACACAGCGGGACACAGCGGGTACACTGCGGGAACATAGCGGGACACAGCGGGGTACAGAGCGGTACACAGCGGGGTCACAGAGTGGTACACAGCGGGACACAGCGGGAAACACAACGAGGTCACAGTGGGGGACAAAGCGGGACAACAAGGGACACAGTGTGACACAGCAGGACACAGCGGGACACAGTGGGACACAGCGGTGGACACAGGGGGGACAGCAGAGGTCAGAGAGGTGACACCGCGGGACACAGCCGGGACACCGCTGGACACAGCAGGGTACACAGAGGGACACAGTGGGCACACAGTGGGGACACAGCGGGACACAGCGTGACACAGTGGGGACAGAGCAGGACAGAGCCTGACACAGCGAGGACACATTGGGCCACAGCGGGACACAGAGGAACTCAGCGGGAGACACAGCA
>NW_012292349.1:0-1478 GCF_000151885.1 Dipodomys ordii | reverse complement strand
CACCAGCAGGGGACCCAGCGGGGACACAGTTGGGCACAGCTGGGGACACCAGGGGGGACACAGCGGGACACAGCAGGACACAGCGGGGACACCAACAGGGACACAGCGGGGGACACAGCGGGACACAGCGGCACACAGCAGGGGACCCAGCGGGACACAGTGGGGACACAGCGATACTCAGTGGGGACACAGCAGTACACACGGAGACACAGCGAGGACACAGCAGGGACACAGCGGGGGATACAGCAGTAGACACAGCGGGACCCAGTGGGGGACACAGCGGGACACAGCGGGACACAGCAGGACCGAGCGGGACCCAGCGGGACACATCGTCGATACAGCGGGGACACAGCGGGACACAGCAGGGTACACAGCTGGGGACACAACGGGACACATCCGGGGACAAAACGAGGACACAGCGGAACACAGCGTGGGACACAGCGAGGACACAGCGGGACACAGCGGGACACAGCGGGGACACAATAGTAGACACAGCGGGACCCAGTGGGGGACACAGGGGGACACAGCAGGGACTTACTGGGGGACACAACGGGGGACAAACTGGGACACCACGGGACACAGCGAGACACAGCGGGGTACACAGCGGGGACACAGCGGGACAAAGCAGGGGACACAGCGAGGACACAGCGGGTCACAGCGGGACACAGCGTGGGACAAAGCACGAGACAGCGGGGGACACAGCGAGGACACAGCTGGACACAGCCGGAAACACAGCGAGAGCACAGCGGGGGACAAAGCGGGACACCACGGGACACAGCGGGACACAGCGGTGACCCGGAAGGGACACAGCGGGGGACACAGCGGGGGACACAGCGGGACACAGCGGGACACAGAGTGGGACACAGCGGAACACAGTGGGGAACAGAGCGTGGGACACAGCGAGACACAGCGGGGACAAAGCTGGACACAGCGGGGTGTACACAGCAAGACACAGCAGGGACACAGCGAGGACACACCGTGATACTAAGGGTCACAGTAGGGACACAGCGGGACACAGCAGGACACAGCGAGGGATACAGCGGGACAGAGCGGGGGACACAGCGAGGACACAGCCGGGGACACAGCGAGGACACAGCGGGACACAGCGGTGGAAAAAGTGGGACATAGTGGGGACACAGCAGTGGACATAGCGGGACACAGCGGGGGACACAGCGGGACACAGCGGGGGACACAGCAGGCGACACAGCGGGACACAGTGGGACACAGCTGGGGACACAGGGGGGACACAGCGGGACACAGCGGGGACACAGCGGGACTCAGCGGGGGACACAGCAGTACACAGCAGGACACAGCGGGGACACAGCAGGGACACAGCGGGGGACACAGCAGGACACAGCGGCACCCAGCGGAGGACACAGTGGGACACATAGTGGGACACAGAGGGGCACACAGCGGGACACAGCGGGGAACACATCGAGGACACAGCAGGACCTAGTGGGACACAGCGTCGATACTGA
>NW_012292348.1:0-5374 GCF_000151885.1 Dipodomys ordii | reverse complement strand
TCCCCTGTGTCCCGCTGTGTCTCCGCTGTGTCCCGCTTTGTCCCCTCTGTGTTCCCGCTGTGTTCCCGCTGTGTCCCGCTGTGTCCCGCTGTGTCCCCGCTGTGTCCCCGTTGTGTCTCCTGCTCTGTCCCGCTGTGTCCCCCGCTGTGTTCCTCGCTTTGTCCCCCACTGTGTGGGCTATGTCCCCCACTGTGTCCCGGCTGTGTCCCGCTGTGTCCCGCTGTGTCCCATGCTGTGTCGCGCTGTGTCGCTTCTGTGTCCCCGATGTGTCCTGCTGTGTCCCCCCTGTGCCCCGCTGTGTCCCGCAGTGTGCTCGCTGTGTCCTCCGCTGTGTCCCCGCTGTGTCCCCGCTGTGTTCCCGCCGTGTTCCGCTTTGTCCCGCTGTGTCCCGCTGTGTCCCCCTCTGTGTCTCTCTGTGTCTACCGCTGTGTCCCCACTGTGTCCCCACTGTGTCCCACTGTGTCCCGCTGTGTCCTCGCTTATCCCCTGCTGTGTCCCACTGTGTCCTATGCTGTGTCCCCCTCTGTGTCCCCGCTGTCCCCCCTGTGTCCCGCTGTGTTCCCGCTGTGTCCTGCTGTGTCCCCTCTGTGTTCCCGCTGTGTCCCACTGTGTCCCGCTGTTTCCCCGCTGTGTCCCGCTGTGTCCCCACTGTGTCCCGCTGTGTCCCCAGCTGTGTCCCCCACTGTGTCCCCCACAGTGTGGGCTGTATCCCCCACTGTGTCCCCCGCTGTGTCCTGCTGTGTCCCCGTTGTGTCTCCCGCTTTGTCCCGCTGTGTCCCCGTTGTCCCTTCGTGTGTCCCCGCTGTCCTCTGCTGTGTACCCCGTTGTGTTCTGCTGTTTCCCGCTGTGTCCCACTCCTTCCCCCCTGAGTCCCCCGCTGTGTCCAGCAGAGTCCCCCACTGACTACCCTGCTGTGTCCCCGCTGTGACCCACTGTGTCCCTGCTGTGTCCCCGCTGTGTCCCTGCTGTGTCCCCTGCTGTGTACCCGCTGTGTCCCCGCTGTATCAGACTGTGTCCCGCTGTGTCCTCGCTGTGTCCTCCGCTATGTCCCGCAGTGTCCTCCGCTGTGTCTCGCGCTGTGTCCCGCTGTGTCCCCCGCTGTGTCCCGCTGTTTCCTGCTGTGTCCAGCTTTGTCCTCGATGTGTCCCTCTGTGTCCTGCTGTGTTCTCGCTGTGTCCCCCTGTGTACCGGGCTCTGTCCTGCTGTGTCCCCGCTGTGTCCCGCTGTGTACCTCGTTGTGTCCCACTTTGTCCCCGCTGTGTCCCGCTGTGTCCCCCTCTGTGTCCCGCTGCGTCCCCCGCTGTGTCCCAATGTGTCTCCGCTGTGTTCCTCGCTGTGTCCCGCTGTGTCCCCGCTGTGTCCCCCGATGTGTCCCCCACTGTGTCCCGCTGGGTCCACCGCTATGTCCCCCGCTGTGTCCCGCTGTGTCTCCCGCTGTGTTGCACTGTGTCCTGCTTTGTCCCCCGCTGATTCCCCCTGTGCCCCTGCTTCGTCCCACAGTGTCCACCGCTGTGTCCCCCGCTGTTTCCCCGCTGTGTCCCTGCTGTTTCCCCGCTGTGTCCCCCGCTTTGTCCCGCTGTGTCCCCGTTGTCCCCTGGTGTGTCCCCGCTGTCCTCTGCTGTGTACCCCGTTGTGTTCCGCTGTTTCCCGCTGTGTCCCCCGCTGTGTCCCCCCTGTGTCCCCCGCTGTGTCCTGCAGAGTCCCCTGCTGTGTCTCCGCTGTGATCCGCTCTGTCCCCGCTGTGTCCTGCTGTGTCCCCCGCTGTGTCCCCCTCTGTGTCCCGCTGTGTACTGCTGTGTCCCACTGTGTCCTGCTGTTTTCCCGCTGTGTCCCGCTGTGTCCCCACTGTGTCCCGCTGTGTCCCCCACTGTGTCCCCCACTGTGTCCCCCACTGTGTGGGCTGTATGCCCCACTGTGTCCCCCGCTGTGTCCCGCTGTGTCCCCGCTGTGTCTCCCGCTTTGTCCCGTTGTGTCCTCATTGTCCCTTCGTGTGTCCCCGCTGTCCTCTGCTGTGTACCCCGTTGTGTTCCGCTGTGTCCCGCTGTGTCCCCCGCTGTGTCCCCCGCTGTGTCCCACTCCTTCCCCCCTGTGTCCCCCGCTGTGTCGGGCAGAGTCCCCAGCTGAGTACCCCGCTGTGTCCCCGATGTGACCCGCTGTGTCCCCCGCTGTGTCCCTTGCTGTGTCCTGCTGTGTCCTTGCTGTGTCCCCCTCTGTGTCCCCGCTGTGTCCCCATTGTCCCCAGGTGTGTCCCCGCTGTCCTCCGCTGTGTCCCACGCTGTGTCCCACTGTGTCCCGCTGTGTCCTCTCTGTCCCCCGCTGTGTCCCACTGTGTCCCTCTGTGTTCTCTGCTCTGTCCCACTCTGTCCCGCGCTGTGGCCCCACTGTGTCCCGCTGTGTCCCCGCTGTGTCCCCGCTGTGTCCGGCTGTGTCCCCCGCTGTGTCCCCTGCTGTGTCCTGCTGTATCCCCGCTCTGTCCTCCTCTGTGTCCCTCTGTGTCCCGCTGTGTCCCCGCTGTGTCCCCCGTTGTGTCTCTCTGTGTTCGAACTGTGTCCCACTGTGTCTCTTCTGTGTCCCCCTATGTCCTGCTGCGTCTGGCTGTGTCCCCGCTGTGTCCCCGCTATGTCCCCCACTGTGTCCCGCTGTTTCCACACTGTGTCCCTCGCTGTGTCCTCCGCTGTGTCCCGATGTGTCCCCCACTGTGTCCTCCGATGTGTCCCGCTATGTCCCCGCTTTGTCCCCGCTGTGTCCCACTGTGTCCCGCTGTGTCCTCGCTTGTCCCCTGCTGTGTCCCACTGTGTCCTCCGCTGTGTCCCCCGCTGTGTCCCCGCTGGCACCCTGTGTCCCGCTGTGTCCCCGCTGTGTCCCGCTGTGTCCCCTCTGTGTTCCCGCTGTGTCCCGCTGTGTCCCGCTGTGTCCCCGCTCTGTCTCCGTTGTGTCCCCCGCTGTGTCCCGCTGTGTCCCCCGCTGTGTCCCCCGCTGTGTCCCCCACTGTGTGGGCT
Organism: Dipodomys ordii; assembly: GCF_000151885.1. Classification (NCBI taxonomy): domain Eukaryota; kingdom Metazoa; phylum Chordata; class Mammalia; order Rodentia; family Heteromyidae; genus Dipodomys; species Dipodomys ordii. The sequence goes on along the minus strand of NW_012292348.1, from coordinate 2,375 downwards.
GTGTCCCCCGTTGTGTCCCGGATGTGTCCCGCTGTGTCCCGCTGTGTCCCGTGCTGTGTCCCTGCTGTTTCCCCGCTGTGTCCCCGCTATGTCCCGCTGCGTCCCCCGCTCTGTCCCCCACTGTGTCCCCCACTGTGTGGGCTATATCCCCCACTGTGTCCCCCGTTGTGTCCCGCTGTGTCCAAGCTGGGTCCCCCGCTTTGTCCCGCTGTGTCCCCGTTGTCCCCTGGTGTGTCCCCGATGTCCTCTGCTGTGTACCCCGTTGTGTTCCGCTGTGTCCCCCGCTGTGTCCCCCGCTGTGTCCCGCTCTGTACACCCTGTGTCCCCCGCTGTGTCCCGCAGAGTCCTCTGCTGAGTACCCCGCTGTGTCCCTGCTGTGGTCCGCTCTGTCCCCGCTGTGTCCTGCTGTGTCCCCCGCTGTGTCCCCCTCTGTGTCCTCGCTGTGTCCCCGTTGTCCCCAGGTGTGTCCCCGCTGCCCTCCGCTGTGTTCCATGCTGTGTTCCGCTGTGTCCTGGTGTGTCCCCCCTGTCGCCCTCTGTGTCCCATTGTGTACCTCTGTGTTCTCCCCTCTGTCCCGCTCTGTCCCCCGCTGTGGCCCCACTGTGTCCCGCTGTGTCCCCGCTGTGACCCTGCTGTGTCCCACTGTGTCCCTGCTGTGTCTGGCTATGTCCCCCGCTGTGTCCCCTGCTGTGTCCCGCTGTGTCCCCGCTCTGTCCCCCTCTGTGTCCCTCTGTGTCCCGCTGTGTCTCCGCTGTGTCCCCCGTTGTGTCCCTCTGTGTCCGCACTGTGTCCCGCTGTGTCCCCGTTGTGTCCCCCTATGTCCCGCTGTGTCCGGCTGTGTCTCCGCTGTGGCCCCGCTGTGGCCCCCTCTGTGTCCCGCTGTTTCCTCGCTGTGTCCCGCGCTTTGTCCCGCTGTGTCCCCCACTGTGTCCTCTGCTGTGTGCCGCTATGTCCCCAACTGTGTCCGACGGTGTGTCCCGCTGTGTCCCCCGCTGTGTCGTGCTGTGTCCCGCTGTGTCCTGCTCTTTCCCGCTGTGTCCCTCTGTGTCCTGTTGCGTCCTCACTCTGTCCTCGCTATGTCCCCGCTGTGTCCCCTGCTGTGTCCCCGTTGTGTCCCCGCTGTGTCAGACTGTGTCCCGCTGTGGCCTCGCTGTGTCCTCCAATGTGTCTCGCGCTGTGTCGCGCTGCGTCCCCCGCTGTGTCCCGCTGTTTCCTGCTGTGTCCAGCTGTGTCTTCGCTGTGTCCCTCTGTGTCCTGCTGTGTTCTCGCTGTGTCCCCGCTGTGTCCCCCTGTGTACCGCGCTCTGTCCAGCTGTGTCCCACGCTGTGTCCCAGTCTGTACCACGCTTTGTCCCGTGTTGTCCCCGCTGTGTCCCGCTGTGTCCCCCTCTGTGTCCCGCTGTGTCCCCAGCTGTGTCCCGATGTGTCTCCGCTGTGTCACCCGCTGTGTCCCGATGTGTCCCCGCTGGGTCCCCCGATGTGTCCCCCACTGTGTACGGCTGTGTCCACCGCTATGTCCCCCACTGTGTCCCGCTGTGTCCCCCGCTGTGTCACGCTGTGTACCCCAATGTGTCCCATCTGTGTCCACCGCTGTGTCCCTGCTGTGTCCCGCTGTGTCCCCGCTGTGTCCGGCTGTGTCTCCCGCTGTGTCCTCCGCTGTGTCCCGCTGTGTCACCGCTGTCCCCCGCTGTGTCCCACTGTGTCCCGCTGTTTCCCCCCTGTGTCCCGCTTTGTCCCTGTTGTTTCCCCGCTGTGTCCCGCTGTGTCCCGGTGTGTCCCCCGCTGTGTCCCCCACTTAGTCCCCCACTGTGTGGGCTGTATCCCCCGCTGTGTCCCCCGCTGTGTCCTGCTGTGTCCCCGCTGGGTCTCACTGTGTCCCGCTGTGTTCTCCGGTATGTAACGTTTTGTCCCAGCTGTGTCCCCCTGTGTCCCGCTGTGTCTCCGCTGTGAACCCGCAGTGTCCCGCTGTGTCCCTGCTGTGTCCCACTGTGTCGCGCTGTGTCCCCTGCTGTGTCCCGCTATGTCCACGCTCTGTTCCCCTTTGTGTCCCTCTGTGTCCCGCTGTGTCCCCGCTGTGTCCCCCATTGTGTCCCTCTGTGTCTGCACTGTGTCCCGCTGTGTCCTGCTATGTCCCGCTGTGTCCGGCTGTGTCCGTGCTGTGTCCATGCTGTGTCCCCCTCTGTGTCCCGCTTTTTCCCCGTTGTGTCCTGCGCTTTGTCCTGCTGTATCCCCCGCTGTGTCCCGCTATGTCCCCCACTGTGTCCTCTGGTGTGTCCTGCTGTGTCCCCCACTGTGTCTTGCTGTGTTCCGCTGTGTCCCGCTCTTTACCCGCTGTGTCCCTCTGTGTCCCGTTGTGTCCTCCCTGTGTCCCGCTGT
>NW_012292347.1:0-2429 GCF_000151885.1 Dipodomys ordii | reverse complement strand
CACAGTATATCCTGCTGTATGCCGTTGTGTACCCCGCTGTGTCCCCGCTGTGTCCCACTATGTCCACCCGATGTATCCCTGATGTGTCCCGCTGTGTGATGAAAGGTCCCTCGCTGTGTCTTACTGGGTCCCATGCTAATCCCTGCTGTGTCCCACTGTGTTCCGTTGTGTCTCTTTGTGTCCTCGCTGTATCTCCAAACAGTGTCCCACAGTGTCTACGCTGTGTCCCCCGCTGTGTCCAGCTGTGTAGGCCACTGTGTCCCGCTGTGTCCTGCTGTGTCCCGCTGTGTCCCCGCTGTGTCCCTCTGTGACCTGCTGTGTCCCGCTGTGTCCTCGCTGTGTGCCCACAGTGTCCCGCTGTGTACCCCGTTGTGTCCAGCTCTGTCCCCGCTGTGTCCCACTGTGTCCCGCTGTGTCCCCCCTGTGTCCCCCACTGTTTCCCTGCTGTGTCTCGCTGTGTCCTCACTGTGTCCCCTGCTGTCTCTCGCTTTCTGCCCTGCTGTGTCGCTCTGTGTCCTGCTGTGTCCCGCTGTGTTCCACTGTGCCCCGCTGTGTCCTCGCTGTGTCTCCCGCAATGTCCCGCTGTGCCCTCACTGTGTCCTGCTGTGTCCCGCTGTGTACCCTGCTGTGTCCAGCTGTGTCCCCACTGTGTACCCCGATGTGTCCAGCTGTGTCCCCCGCTGTGTCCCGCTGTGTCCCCCGCTGTGCCCCGCTGTGTCACGCTATGACCCGCTCTGTCCCCGCTGTGGCCCGCTGTGGCCCCCGCTCTGTCCCCTTCTCTGTCCCCCGATGTGTCCCACTGTGTCCCGCTGTGTCCCTGTCTGTGTCCCCGCTGTGTCCTGCTGTGTCCGTGCTGTGTTACGTTGTGGCCCCCGCTGTGACCCCGCTGAGTCACGCTCTGTCCCCGCTCTGTCCCACTGCGTTCCCCTATGTGTTCCCGATGAGTCCCCCGCTGTATCCCTCTGTGTCCCCTGTTGTGTCCCCGCTGTGTCCCCGCTGTGTCTCCGCTGTGTCCCGCTGAGTCCCGCTGTGTCCCTTAGTGTCCAGCTTTGTCCCCCGCTGTGTCCCCTTCTGAGTCCCACTGTGGCCCTCTGTGTCCCGCGGTGTCTCGCTGTGTCCTCGCTGTGTCTCCCGATGTGTCCCGCTGTGTCCACCACTGTGTCCTGCTGTGTCCCCCGCTGTGTCCCGCTGTGACACGCTGTGTCCCCCGCTGTGTCCCCGCTGTGTCCCCGCTGTGTCCCCGCTGAGTCCCGCTGTGTACCCCGCTGTGACCCGTTGTGTCCCATTGTATCCCTGCTGTGTCTCACTGTGTCCCGCTGTGTCCCCGTTGTCCCCCGCTGTGTCCTGCTGTGTCCTGCTGTGTTCTCCACTGTGTCCATCTGTGTCCTCGCTGTGTCCCGCTGGGCCAGCTGTGTCCTTGCTGTGTATCCCGCTGTTTCCAGCTCTGTCCCCGCTGTGTCCCCCACTGTGACCCGCTGTGTCCCGCTGTGTCCCCCGCTGTGTCCCACTGTGTCCCGCTATGTCCTCGCTGTGTCCCCACAGTGTCCCGCTGTGTACCCCGTTGTGTCCACCTCTGTCTCCGCTGTGTTCCGCTGTGTCCCGCTGTGTCCTCGCTGTGTCCCCGCTGTGTCTTACGCTGTGTCCCCCGCTTTGTCCCGCTGTGTCCCCCACTGTGTCCCCCCCTGTGTCCCAGCTGTGTCCCTGCTTGGTCACGCTGTGTCCCACTGTGTCCTCGCTTGTCCCCCACTGTGTCCCGTTGTGTCCCTGTTGTCCCCCTGTGTGTCTCCACTGTCCCCCCTGTGTCCTCCGCTGTCCCACTTGTCCCACTGTGTCCCGCTGTGTCCCGCTGTGTCCGCGCTGTGGTCCCCTGTGTCCTGCTATGTCCTGCTGTGTCCCTGCTGTCCCCTGCTGTGTCCCGCTGTGGCCCCGTTGTCTTCCGTTGTGTCCCCGCTGTGTCCCGCTGTGTCCCTTCTGTGTTCCCTGCTGTGTCCTGCTATGTCCCCCTGTGTCCCCGCTGTCATCCTCTGTGTCTCTCTGTGTTCCAGTTATCGCTCGGTGTGTCCCCACTGTCCCCTGCTGTGTCCTCCGCTGTGTTCCGCTGTGTCCCTCTGTGTCCCTGGCTGTGTCCCCGCTGTGTCCCGCTGTGTCCCACGCTGTGTCCCTGTTGTCTCACGCTGTGTCCTGCTGTGTCCGGCTGTGTCCCGCTGTGTCCTGCTGTGTCCCCTGCTGTGCCCCGCTGTGTCTCGCTATGTCCCGCTCTGTCCCTGCTGTGTCCTGCTGTGTCCCGCTGTGTCCCCCACTTTGTCCCCCGCTGTGTCCTCGTTGTGTCCCCGCTGTGTCCCTCTGTGTCCCCCGCTGGGTTCTGGGCTGTCCTCGCTGTCCCCCGGTGTGTCCCTGCTGTGTCCCGCTGTGTTCTGCTGTGTCTTTCC
>NW_012292346.1:0-3837 GCF_000151885.1 Dipodomys ordii | reverse complement strand
TCATGCTCTGTCCCACTGTGTCCCCCGCTGTGTCCCCCTGTGTCCCGCTGTGTAATGCTGTGTCCTGCTGTGTCCCCCACTGAGTCCAGCTGTGTCCCCTCTGTCCCAATTTGTCCTCGCTTTGTCCCCCGCTCTGTCCCGCTGTGTCCCTCTGTGTCCCCTGCTGTGTACCCTGCTCTGTCCCACTGTGTCCCCCGCTGTGTCCTGCTGTGTCCCGCTGTGTACTGCTGTGTTCCCTGCTGAGTCCCGCTGTGTCCCCGCTGTGTCCCAATGTGTCCTCGCTGTGTCCCCCGCTGTGTCCCACTGTGTCCCCTCTGTGTCCCCCGATGTGTCTACTGCTGTGTCCACCGCTCTGTCCCCACTGTGTCCCACTGTGCCCCGCTGTGTCCCCGCTGTGTGCCCGCTGTGTCCCGCTGTGTACCCTGCTGTGTCCAGCTGTGTCACCCCTGTGTCACGCTGTGTCCCCTCTCTGTTCCCCGCTGTCCCCTGCTGTGTCCCCCGCTATGTCCCGTTGTGTCCCGCTGTGTCCCCTGCTTTGTCCCGCTGTGTCCCCGCAGTGTCCCCGCTGTGTCCCGCTGTGTCACACTGTGTCCCGTGGTGTTCTGCTTTGTCTCCTGCTGTGTCCCCCGCTGAGTCCCACTTTGTCCCCGTTGTGTCCTGGTGTGTCCCCCGCTCTGTCCCCTGCTGTGTCCTGCTGTGCCCCCGCTGTTGCCCGCTGTATGCCCGCATTGTCCCCGCTGTGTCTGCTGTGTCCCGCTGTGTTCCGTGATGTCCCGTTTGTCCCCCACTGTGTCCCCGCTGAGTCCCCGCTGTGTCCCCGCTGTGTCCCCTGTGTCCTCGCTGTGTCCCCCCGCTGTGTCCTGCTCTGTCTCCCGCTTTGTCCCCGCTGTGACACGCTGTGTCCCCGCAGTGTCCCCGCTGTGTCCCGCTGTGTCACACTGTGTCCCGTGGTGTTCCGCTTTGTCCCCTGCTGTGTCCCCCGCTGAGTCCCACTTTGTCCCCGTTGTGTCCTGGTGTGTCCCCCGCTCTGTCCCCTGCTGTGTCCTGCTGTGCCCCCGCTGTTGCCCGCTGTATGCCCGCATTGTCCCCGCTGTGTCTGCTGTGTCCCGTGGTGTCCTGTTTGTCCCCCACTGTGTCCCCACTGAGTCCCCGCTGTGTCCTCGCTGTGTCCCGCTGTGTCCTCGCTGTGTCCCCCGCTGTGACCTGCTCTGTTCCCCGCTGTGTCTCCCGCTTTGTCCCCGCTGTGACCCGCTGTGTCCCCCCAGTGTTCCCCGCTGAGTTCCACTGTGTCACCCGCTGTGTCCCCCGCTGTGTCCTGCTGTGTCGTCGTTGTGTCCCCCACTGTGTCCCACTGTGTCCCCGCTGTGACCTGCTGTGTCCTCGCTGTGTCCCCCGCTGTCTCCCGCGTTGTCCCACGCTGTGTTTTGCTGTGTCCTCGCTGTGTCCCACGCTGTGTACCACTGTGTCACCACTGTGTCCCCTGCTGTGTGCCGCTGTGTTCCGCTGTGTCCCCCGCTGTGTTCCCCGTTGTGTCCCGCTGTGTCCCCGGCTGTGTCCCGCTGTGTCCTCGCTGTGTCCTGCTGTGTCCTCGCTGTGTCCCCCGCTGTGTCCTGCTCTGTTCCCCGCTGTGTCTCCCGCTTTGTCCCCGCTGTGCCCCGCTGTGTCCCGCTGTGTCCCAGTGTGTCCCGCTATGTCCCCCACTGTGTCCCCTTGTGTCCCCAGCTGTGTACCCCGCTGTGTCCCGCTGTGTCCCCGCTGTATCGACACTGTGTCCCGCTGGGCCCCGCTGTGTCCTCTCAGTGTACCCCGCTATGTCCCACTGTGTCCCCCCCTCTGTCCCTCGCTGTGTTCCGCTGTGTCCCCCACTGTGTCCCGCTGTGTCCTCCCTGTGTCCCCTGCTGTGTCCTGCTATGTCCCCCGGTGTGTCCCGCTGTGTTCCCTGCTGTGTCCCTCGCTGTGTCCCTGCTGTGCCCCGCTGTGTCCTGCTGTGTCCCGCTGTGTCCCTCTGTGTCCCCTGCTGTGTCCCTGCTGCGTCCCACTGTGTCCCCTGCTGTGTCCCTGCTGTGTCCCGCTGTGTCCTGCTGTGTCCCGCTGTGTCCCTCTGTGTCCCCTGCTGTGTCCCTGCTGCGTCCCACTGTGTCCCCTGCTGTGTGCCCGCTGTGTCCCGCTTTGTACCCCGCTGTGTCCAGCTGTGACACCGCTGTGTTCCATTCTGTCCACTCTCTGTCCCCCGCTATCCCCTGCTGTGTACCCAGCTGTGTCCCGCTGTGTCCCCCACTTTGTCCCGCTGTGTCCCCGCAGTATCTCCGCTGTGGCGCGATGTGTCACACTGTGTCCCGTGGTGTCCCGCTGTATCCCGCTGTGTTCCGTGGTGTCCCGTTTGTCCCCCGCTGTGTCCCCCGCTGAGTCCCCGCTGTGTCCCCGCTGTGTCCCGCTGTGTCCGCCCTGTGTCCCCCGCTGTGTCCTGCTCTGTTCCCTGCTGTGTCTCCCGCTTTGTCCCCGCTGTGCCCCGCTGTGTCCCGCTGCGTCCCGTTGTGTCCCGCTATGTCCCCCACTGTGTCCCTTTGTGTCCCCAGCTGTGTACCCCGCTGTGTCCCCGCTCTATCGACACTGTGTCCCTCGCTGTGTCCCGCTGTGTCACCCGCTTTGTCCCGCTGTGTCCTCCCTGTCTCCCCCGCTGTGTCCCGCTGTGTCCCCGGCTGTGTCCCGCTGTGTCCCCTGCTGTGTCACTGCTATGTCCCGCTGTATTCCACTGTGTCCCGCTGTATCCTTGCTGTGTCTCCCGCAGTGTCCCGCAGTGTCCTCGCTGTGTCCCCCACTGTGTCCTGCTTTGTCCACTGCTGTGTCCCGCTGTGTACCCCTCTGTGTCACCCGCTCTGTCCCTGCTGTGACCCGCTGTGTCCCGCTGTGTACTGCTATTTCCCCCGCTGAGTCCTGCTGTGTCCCCGTTGTGTCCCAATGTGTCTTCACTGTGTCCCCCCTGTGTCCCGCTGTGTCCCCCCTGTGTCCATCGCTGTGTCCCGCTGTGTCCCTCTGTGTCTCCTGCTGTGTCCCCTGCTCTGTCCCTCTGTGTCCACTGCTGTGTCCCTGCTGTGTCCCTGCTGTGTCCCGCTGTGTCCCGCTGTGTCCCCCGCTGTGTCCCGCTTTGTCCCCCCTGTGTCCCCCACTGTGTCCTGCTGTGCTGTGTCCCCAGCTGTGTCCCCCTCTGTGTCCCGCTGTGTCCCCCTCTGTGTCCCGCTGTGTCCCCTGCTGTGTCCTTGCTGTGTATCGCTGTGTTCCGCTGTGTCCCGCTGTGTACCCCTCTGTGTCCCCCGCTGAGTCCCGCTGTGTCCCCGCTGTGTCCAAATGTGTACTCGCTGTGTCCCCCGCTGTGTCCCGCTGTGTCCCCCTGTGTCCCCCGCTGTGTCCTGCTGTGTCCTCAATGTGTCCCCCGCTGTGTCCCGTTGTGTCCCCAGCTGTGTACCCCGCTGTGTCCCATTGTGTCCTCGCTGTATCGACGCTGTGTCCCGCTGTGTCCCGCTGTGTCCTCGCTGTGTTCCCTGCTGTGTCCCGCTGTGTCCCCCGCTGTATCCCCGCTGTGTCCCTCTATGTACCCCGCTGTGTATAGTTTTGTCTCTGATGTGTCTCGCTGTGTCTCACGCTCTGTCCCCGCTGTGTCCCGCTGTGTCCCCCACTCTGTCCCGCTGTGTCCCGCTGTGTCCCCGCAGGATCACCGCTGTTTCGCGCTGTGTCCCGCTGTGTCAGTGGTGTCCCGCTTTGTCCCCCGCTGTGTCCCCAGCTGAGTCCCCGCTGTGTCCCCGCTGTGTCCCTCTGTGTCCTCGCTGTGTCCCCCGCTGT
>NW_012292345.1:0-3968 GCF_000151885.1 Dipodomys ordii | reverse complement strand
TCAGTGTGCGTGCTGTGTCCCGCTATGTACTCCGTTGTGTCCAGCTGTTTCACCGCTGTGTCCCCCGCTTTGTCCCGCTGTGTCCTCGGTGCCTCCCCCGCTGTGTCCCCCGCTGTGTCCCGCTGTGTCCCGCTGTGTCCCGCTCTGTCCCTGCTGTGTCCCGCTGTGCCCTGCTGTGTCGTCGCTGTGTCCCCCGCTGTCTCCCACTCTATCCCTCGCTGTGTCTCACGATTTGTCCTTGCTTTGTCCCACTGTGTCCCGCTGTGTCCCGCTTTGTCCCCACTGTGTCCCGTGGTGTCCACAGCTGTGTAACACGCTGTGTAATGCTGTGTACCCGCTGTATCGACGCTGTGTCCCGCTGGGTCCCGCTGTGTCCTCGCTGTGTTCCCCGCTGTGTCCCGCTGTGTACCCCTCTGTGTCCCCTGCTGTGTCCCGCATTGTCCCGCTGTGTACTGCTGTGTCACCTGCTGAGTCCCGCTGTGTCCCCACTGTGTCCCAATGTGTCCTCGCTGTGTCCCCTGCTGTGTCCCACTGTGTCCCAACTGTGGCCCCCGCTGTGTCCCGCTGTGTCCTGCTGTCTCCCCCTCTGTGTCCTCCGCTGTGTCCCTCTGTGTCCCCCGTTTGTCACCGCTGTGTCCCATTGTGTCCTCGCTGTGTCCCCCTATGTCTCCCGCTCTGTCCCCCGCTGTGTCTCATGCTTTCTCCCCGCTGTGTCCAACTGTGTCCCGCTGTGTCCCGCTGTGCCCCCACTGTGTCCCGTTGTGTCCACAGCTGTGTACCACGCTGTGTAACGCTGTGTCCCCGCTGTATCGACGCTGGGTCCCGCTGGATCCCGCTGGGTCCTCGCAGTGTTCCCCGCTGTGTCCCGCTGTGTCACCCGCTGTGTCCCCCGCTGTGTCCTCTCTGTGTCCCCCAATATATCCCGCTGTGTCCTCGATGGGTCCCCCACTGTGTCCTGCTGTGTCACACTGTGTCCCATGGTGTCCTGCTGTGTATTTGCTGTGTCCCCCGCTGTCCCCCACTTTGTCCCTAGCTGTGTCCCGCTGTGTCCCGCTGTTTCCTCGCTGTGTCCCCCGCTGTGTCCCGCTGTGTCCTTGCTGTGTCCCCCATTGTGTTTCGCTGTTTCCTCGATGTGTCCCCCCCTGTGTGCCGTTGTGTCCCCAGCTGTGTACCCCGTTGTGTCCCGCTGTGTCCCCGCTGTATCAACGCTGTGTCCCGCTGAGTCCCGCTGTGTCCTCGCTGTGTACCGCTCTGTACCCCTCTGTGTCCCCCGCTGTGTCCTGCTGTGTCCCACTGTGTACTGCTGTGTCCCCCACTGAGTCCCGTTGTGTCCCGCTGTGTCCCCCGCTGTGCCCCTGCTGTGTCCCCGCTGTGTCACGCTGTGTCCTGCTGTGTCCCGTTGTGTCCCGCTGTAACCCTGCTGAGTCCCCCTGTGTCCCCGCTGTGTCCTGCTGTGTCGTCGCTCTGTCCTCCGCTGTGTCCCGCTGTGTCCTCTGCTGTGTCCCGCTGTGTCAGTCAGTGTCCCGCTGTATCCCGCTGTGACCCCGCTGAGTCCCCGCTGTGTCCTTGCTGTGTCCCCTGCTGTGTCCCGCCGTGTCCTCGCTGGGTCCCCCGCTGTGTCCTGCTGTGTCCCTGCTGTGTCCTGCTGTGTCCCGCTGTGTCCCCGCTTTGTGCCCGCTGTGTCCCGCTGTGTACTTCGTTGTGTCAGGCTGTGTCCCCCGCTTTGTCCCGCTGTGTCCCCGCAGTGTCCCCGCTGTGTCCCGCTGTGTCACACTGTGTCCCATGGTGTCCTGCTTTGTCCCCAGCTGTGTCCCCCGCTGAGTCCCCTCGGTGTCCTGCTGTGTCCTCGCTGTGTGCCCCGCTGTCTCCCACTTTGTCCCACGCTGTGTCCCACTGTGTCCTCGCTGTGTCCACCGCTGTGTCCCGCTATGTCCCCGCTGTGTCCCAAGCTGTGTCCCGCTGTGTCCCGCTGTGTACCCAGCTGTGTCGTGCTATGTTCCCGCAGTGTCCCCGCTGTGGCCCCGCTGTGTCCTGCTGTGTCCTCGATGTGTCCCCCGCTGTGTTCCGTTGTGTCCCCAGCTGTGTACCCCGCTGTGTCCCGCTGTGTCCCCGCTGTATCGACGCTGTGTCCCGCTGTGTCCCGCTGTGTCCCGGTTTGTCCCCCGCTGTGTCCCCCGCTGAGTCCCCGCTGTGTCCCCGCTGTGTCCCGCTCTGTCCTCACTGTGTCCCCCGATGTGTCCCGCTGTGTCTACTGCTGTTTTCCTGCTGTGTCCCGCTGTGTCCCGCTCTGTCCCCCTGTGTCCTCACTGTGTCCCACGCTGTGTTCCGCTGAGTACTTGCTGTGTCCCCCGATGTTTCCCGTTGTGTCCCCAGCCGTGTACCCTGCTGTGGCCCACTCTGAACCCACTGTATCGACGCTGTGTCCCGCTGGGTCCCGCTGTGTCCTCGCTGTGTCCACCGCTGTGTCCCGCTGTGTCCCCGCTGTGTCCCGCTTTTTCCCCCGCTGTGTCCTGATGTGTCCCGCTTTGTCCCGCTGTGTCCCTGATGTGACCCTCAGTGTCCCAGTGTGTCCCCGCTGTGGCCCCGCTGTGTCTGGCTGTGTATACCCCGCTTTGTCCAGCTTTGTCCCCGCTGGATCCCGCTGTGTCCTCGCTGTGGTCCCTGTTGTGTCCCGCTCTGTCCCCCGCTGTGTCCCCCGCTGTGTCCTGCTGTGTCCCATGCTGTGTCCCGTTTTGTCCCGCTGTGTCCCTCGCTGTGTCCCTGCTGTGTCCCCGCTGTGTCACACTGTGTCACGCTGTGTCCTGTTGTGTCCCACTGTGACCCTGCTGAGTCCCCATATGTACCGCTGTGTCCCGCTGTGTCGTCGCTCTGTCCCCCGCTGTGTCCCCCGCTATGTCCCGCTGTGTCCCGCTTTGTCCCGCTGTATCCCGCTGTGTCCCCGCTGTGCGCCCGCTCTGTCCCGCTGAGTACACCGCTGTGTCCAACTGTGTCCCCGCTGTGTCCCGCTGTGTCCCCTCTCTCTCCCCTGCTGTCCCCCGCTGTGTCCCCCGCTGTGTCCTGCTGTGTCCCGCTGTGTCCCTGGGTGTGTTCTCCTGTGTCCATGCAGTGTCCCCGCTGTGTCTCGCTGTGTCACACTGTGTCCCGTGGTGTCCGGCTTTGTCACCCGCTGTGTCCCCCGCTGAGTCCGGCTATTTCCCCGCTGTGTCCCAATGTGTCCTCGCTGTGTCCCCCGCTGTGTCCCGCAGTGTCTCCCCTGTGTCCCCCGCTGTGTCCCGCTGTGTCCCGCTGTGTCCCCTGCTATGTACCCTGCTGTGTCCCGCTGTGTCCCCCGCTGTGTCCCGCTGTGTCCCCTGCTGTGTCCCGCTGTGTCTACTGCTGTGTTCCTGCTGTGTCCAGCTGTGTCCCGCTGTGTCCCCCTGTGTCCTCACTGTGTCCCACGCTGTGTTCCGCTGAGTACTTGCTGTGTCCCCCGATGTGTCCCGTTGTGTCCCCAGCCGTGTACCCCGCTGTGGCCCACTCTGACCCCGCTGTATCGACACTGTGTCCCGCTGGGTCCCGCTGTGTCCTCGCTGTGTCCACCGCTGTGTCCCGCTGTGTCTCCGCTGTGTCCCACTTTTTCCCCCGCTGTGTCCCGCTGTGTCCTCGCTGTGTCCCACGCTGAGTCCCGATGTGTCCCCCGATGTGTCCTGATGTGTCCCGCTTTGTCCCGCTGTGTCCCTGATGTGACCATCAGTGTCCCGGTGTGTCCCCGCTGTGGCACACACTGTGTCTGGCTGTGTATAACCCACTTTGACTACCTTTGTCCCCGCTAGGACCCCGCAGAGTCCACGATGAGATCCCTGTTGCGGCCCTCTCTGACCACCTGCTAGGGACCACGCAGCGTACAGTTTGTGACCCCAAGCAGAGACCCCGTATGTACCAGATAGCACCACACTTAGTACCTGCTGTGTTCCCGATGTGTCACACTG
>NW_012292344.1:0-7806 GCF_000151885.1 Dipodomys ordii | reverse complement strand
CACTATCCCGCTGTGCCCCCACTGTGTCACCTTGTGTCCACAGATTTGTACCACACTGTGTAACGCTGTATCCCTGCTGTATCGACGCTGGGTCCCGCTGGGTCCCGCTGTGTCCTCGCTGTGTTCCCTGCTGTGTCCTGCTGTGTCCCCCGGTGTGTCCCCCGCTGTTTTCCTGTCTTTGTCCCGCGCTGTGTCCCGCTGTGTCCTCGCTGGGCCCCCCGCTGTTTCCCGCGGGGTCCCCCGCTGTGTCCCTCTGTATCCCGATGTGTCCCCTGCTCTGTACCCTGCTTTGTCCCGCTGTGTCCGCAGCTGTGTCCCGCTATGTCCCCCGCTGTGTCCCGTTGTGTCTTCGCTGAATCCCGCTCTGTCTCCCCCTTGTCCCCGCTGTGTCCCGCTCTGTCCCGTGGTGTCCCGCTTTGTCCCCCGCGGTGTCCCCCGCTGAGTCCCCGCTGTGTCCCCGCTGTGTCCCGCTGTGTACTGTTGTGTCCCCCGCTGAGTACCGCTGTGTCCCCGCTGTGTCCCCGCTGTGTCCCAATGTATCCCCGGCTGTGTCCCGCTATGTCTACTGCTGTGTTCCTGCTCTGTCCCGCTGTGTCCCGCTGTGTCCCCCTGTGTCCTCACTGTGTCCCACGCTGTGTTCCGCTGAGTCCTTGCTGTGTCCTCCGATGTACCCCGTTGTGTCCCCAACTGTGTACCCCGCTGTGGCCCACTCTGTCCCCGCTGTATGGACCCTGTGTCCCGCTGGGTTCTGCTGTGTCCTCGCTGTGTCCACAGCTGTGTCCTGCTGTGTCCACCGCTGTGTCCCGCTGTGTCCCCCGCTCTGTCCCGCTGTGTCCACCGCTGTGTCCCGCTGTGTCCCCCGCTGTGTCCCGCTGTGTCCTCGCTGTGTCCCCAGCTGTTTCCCGCTCTGTCCCCCGCTGTGTCTCACGCTTTGTCCCCGTTGTGTCCCACTGTGTTCTGCTGTGTCCCGCTGTGCCCCCACTGTGTCCCGTTGTGTCCACAGCTGTGTACCCTGCTGTGTAACGCTGTGTCCCCGCTGTATCGACGCTGTGTCCCGCTGGGTCCTGCTGTGTCCTCGCTGTGTTCCGCGCTGTGTCTCGCAGTGTCCCCCGCTGTGTCCCCCGCTGTGTCCTCGCTGTGTCCCCTGATGTGTCCCGCTGTGTCCTTGCTGTGTCACCCGCTGTGTCCCGCTGTGTTCCCCCAGGGTCACCGCTGTTTCCCGCTGTGTCCCGTGGTGGCCCGCTTTGTCCCCCGCTGTTTCCCCCGCTGAGTCCCCGCTGTGTCCCCGCTGTGTCGCGCTCTGTCCTCCCTGTGTACCCCGCTGTGGCCCACTCTGTCCCCGCTGTATCGACGCTGTGTCCCGCTGGGTCCCGCTGTGTCCTCGCTGTGTCCACCGCTGTGTCCCGCTGTGTCCACCGCTGTGTCCCGCTGTTTCCCCCGCTGTGTCCCGCTGTGTCCCCCGCTCTGTCCCCCTGTGTCCACCGCTGTGTCCCGCTGTTTCCCCCACTGTGTCCCGCTGTGTCCTCGCTGTGTCCCCCGCTGTCTCAATCTCTGTCCCCCACTGTGTCTCACGCTTAGCCCTGCTGTGTCCCACTGTGTTCCGCTGTGTCCCGCTGTGCCCCCACTGTGTCCCGTTGTGTCCACAGCTGTGTACCATACTGTATAATGCTGTGTCCCTGGTGTATCGACGCTGTGTCCCGCTGGGTCCTGCTATGTACTCCGTTGTGTCCAGCTTTGTCACCGCTTTGTCCCCCGCTTTGTCCTGCTGTGTCCTCGCTGGGTTCCCCGCTGGGTCCCGCTGTGTCCCCCGCTGTGTCCCGCTGTGTCCCGCTGTGTCCCGCTCTGTCCCTGCTGTGTCCCGCTGTGCCCTGCTGTGTCCTAGCTGTGTCCCCCGCTGTCTCGAGCTCTGTCCCTCGCTGTGTCTCACGATTTGTCCTTGCTTTGTCCCACTGTGTCCCGCTGTGTCCCGCTGTGCCCACACTGTGTCCCCTTGTGTCCACAGATGTGTACCACACTGTGTAATGCTGTATCCCCGCTGTATCGACGCTGTGTCCTGCTGTGTCCCGCTGTGTCCTCGCTGTGTTCCCTGCTGTGTTCCGCTGTGTCCCCCGGTGTGTCCCCCGCTGTGTCCTCGCTGTGTCCCCCGCTGTATCCCACTGTGTCCTCGCTGTGTCCCCTGCTGTGTCCCGCTGTGTCCCCCGCTGTGTCCCGCTGTGTCCCGCTGTGTCCCCTGCTGTGTCCCATGCTTTGTCCGGCTGTGTCCCGCTGTGCCCTCGCTGTGTCTTGCTCTGTCTCCTCTTTGTCCCCGCTGTGTTCCGCTGTGTCCCGTGGTGTCCCGCTTTGTCCCCCGCTGTGTCCCCCGCTGAGTCCCCGCTGTGTCCCCGCTGTGTCCCGCTCTGTCCTACCTGTGTCTCCGGCTGTGTCCCGCTGTGTCCCCTGCTGTGTCCTGCTGTGTCTACTGCTTTGTTCCTGCTGTGTCCCGCTGTGGCCCACTCTGTCCCCGCTGTATCGACGCTGTGTCCCGCTGGGTCCCGCTGTGTCCTCGCTGTGTCCACCGCTGTGTACCGCTCTGTCCACCGCTGTGTCCCGCTGTGTCCCCCGCTCTGTCCCCCTTTGTCTACCGCTGTGTCCCGCTGTTTCCCCCGCTGTGTCCCGCTGTGTCCTCGCTGTGTCCCCCTCTGTCTCCTGCTCTGTCCCACGCTGTGTCTCAGGCTTTGTCCCCGATGTGTCCCACTGTGTTCCGCTGTGTCCCGCTGTGATCCCACTGTGTCCCGTTGTGTCCACAGCTGTGTACCACGCTGTGTAACGCTGTGTCCCCGCTGTATCGACGCTGTGTCCCGCTGTGTCCCGCAGTGTCCCCCGATGTGTCCCCCGCTGTGTCCTCGCTGTGTTCCCCGCTGTGTCCCGCTTTGTCCTCGCTGGGTCCCCCGCTGTGTCCCACTGTGTCCCCCGCTGTGTCCCGCTGTGTCCCGCTCTGTCCCTGTTGTGTCCCCGCTGTGTCCTGCTGTGTCCTCGCTGTGTGCCCCGCTGTCTCCCGCTCTGTCCCCCGCTACGTCTCACGATTTGTCCTCGCTGTGTCCCACTGTGTCCCGCTCTGCCCTCACTGTGTCCCGTTGTGTCCACAGCTGTGAACCACGCTGTGTAACACTGTATCCCCGCTGTATCGACGCTGTGTCCAGCTGGGTCCCGCTGTGTCCTCGCTGTGTTCCCCGCTGTGTCCCGCAGTGTCCCCCGCTGTGTCCCCGCAGTTTCCTCGCTGTGTCCCCCACTGTGTCCCGCTGTGTCCTCGCTGGGTCCTCCGCTGTGTCCCGCTGTGTCCCCCGCTGTGTCCCGCTGTGTCCCGCTCTGTCCCGCTCTGTCCCTGCTGTGTCCCCCGCTGTCTCCCGCTCTGTCCCCCGCTTCGTCTATCGATTTGTCCTCGCTGTGTCCCACTGTGTCCCACTGTGTCCCGCTGTGACCCCACTGTGTCCCGTTGTGTCCACAGATGTGTACCACGCTGTGTAAGGCTGTATCCCAGCTGTATCGACACTGTGTCCCGCTGGGTCCCGCTGGGTCCTCGCTGGGTCGACCGCTGTGTCCCGCTGTTTCCACCGCTGTGTCCCGCTGTGTCCCCCGCTCTCTCCCCCTGTTTCCACCGCTGTGTCCCGCTGTTTCCCCCGCTGTGTCCCGCTGTGTCCTCGCTGTGTCCCCCGCTGTCTCCCGCTCTGTCCCCCGCTGTGTCTCACGCTTTGTCCCCGCTGTGTCCCACTGTGTTCCGCTGTGTCCCGCTGTGCCCCCACTGTGTCCCGTTGTGTCCAGAGCTGTGTACCACGCTGTGTAACGCTGTGTCTCCACAGTATCGACGCTGTGTCCCGCTGTGTCCCGCTGTGTCCTCGCTGTGTTCACGGCTGTGTCCCGCAGTGTCCCCCGCTGTGTCCCCCGCTGTGTCCTCGCTGTGTTCCCCGCTGTGTCCCGCTGTGTCCTCGCTGGGTCCCCCACTGTGTCCCGCTGTGTCCCTCGCTGTGTCCCGCTGTGTCCCGCTCTGTCCCTGCTGTGTCCCGCTGTGACCTGCTGTGTCCTCGCTGTGTCCCCCGCTGTCTCCCGCTCTGTCCCCCGCTACGTCTCACGATTTGTCTTCGCTGTGTCCCACTGTGTCCTGCTGTGCTCCCACTGTGTCCCGTTGTGTCCACAGATGTGTACCAAGCTGTGTAACGCTGTATCCCCGCTGTATCGACGCTGTGTCCCGCTGTGTCCCGCTGTGTCCTCGCTGTGTTCCCCACTGTGTCCCGCAGTGTCCCCCGCTGTCTCCCCTGCTGTGTCCTCGCTGTGTCCCCCGCTGTGTCCCGCTGTGTCCTCGCTGGGTACCCCGCTGTGTCCCGCTGTGTCCTCGCTGGGTACCCCGCTGTGTCCCGCTGTGTCCTCGCTGTGTCCCGCTGTGTCCTCGCTGGGTCCACCGCTGTGTCCAACTGTGTCCCGCTCTGTCCCTGCTGTGTCCCGCTGTGTCCTGCTGTGTCCTCGATGTGTCCCCCGCTGTCTCCCGCTCTGTCCCCCGCTGTATCTCACGATTTGTCTTCGCTTTGTCCCACTGTGTCCCGCTGTGCCCCGCTGTGCCCCCACTGTGTCCCCTTGTGTCCACAGATGTGTACCACACTGTGTAACGCTGTATTCCCGCTGTATCGCCGCTGTGTCCCGCTGGGTCCCGCTGTGTCCTCCCTGTGTTCCCTGCTGTGTCCCGCTGTGTCCCCCAGTGTGTCTCCCGCTGTTTTCCTGTCTGTGTCCCCCGCTGTGTCCTGCTGTGTCCTCGCTGGGCCCCCCGCTGTTTCCCGCTGGGTACACCGCTGTGTCCCGCTGTGTCCCCTGCTGTGTACCCTGCTTTGTCCCGCTGTGTTCCCCGCTGTCCCCCGCTGTGACCTCGCAGTGTTTCCCGCTGTGTCCCACTGTGTCCTCGCTGTGTTCCCCTCTGTGTCCCCCGTTGTGTCCACCGCTGTGTCCCGCTGTGTCATCGCTGGGTCCCCCGCTGTGTCCCGCTGTGTCCCCCGCTGTGTCCCGCTGTGTCCGACTGTGTCCCCGCTGTGTCCCGCTGAGTCCCCGCTGTGTGCCCGCTGTGTCCCGCTGTGTACCCCGCTGTGTCCTTTTGTGTCATGCTGTTTCCCAGCTGTGTCCCTGCTGTGTCCCTCTGTGTACCCCGCTGTGTCCAGCTTTGTCCCCGCTGTGTCTCACTGTGTCCCACGCTCTGTCCCACACTGTGTCCCGCAGTGTCCCCCGCTGTGTCCCACTGTGTCCCCCGCTGTGTCCCGCTGTGTCCCCCGCTGAGTCCCCGTTGTGTCACCGCTGTGTCCCGCTGTGTCCTCGCTGTGTCCCCTGCTTTCTCCCTCTCTGTCCCCCGCTGTGTCTCACGCTTTGTCCCTGCTGTGTCCCACTGTGTCCCGCTGTGTCCGGCTGTGCCCCCACTGTGTCCCGTTGTGTCCAAAGCTGTGTACCACGCTGTGTAATGCTGTGTCCCCGCTGTATCGACGCTGTGTCCCGCTGTGTCCTCGCTGTGTTCCCCACTGTGTCCCGCTGTGTCCCCCGCTGTGTCCCCCGCTGTGTCCTCGCTGTGTCCCCTGCTGTGTCCCGCTGTGTCCTCACTGGGTCCCCAACTGTGTCCCACTGTGTCCCCTGCTGTGTCCCACAGTGTCCGGCTGTGTCCCGCTCTGTCCCCGATGTGTCCCGCTGTGTCCCGCTGTGTCCCCGCTGTGTGCCTGCTGTGTCCCGCTGTGACTGCCGCTTTGTCCCACTGTGTCCCACTGTGTCCCCGCTGTGTCCCGTTGTGTCCCGCTGTGTCCCCGCTGTGTGCCCGCTGTCTCCCTCTGTGTACCCCGCTGTGTCCCGCTGTGTCCCGCTGTGTCACACTGTGTTCCGTGTTGTCCCGCTTTGTCCCCCGCTGTGACCTCGCTTTGTTTCCCGATGTGTCCCGCTGTGTACCACTCTGTGACCCCGCTGTGTCCCGCTCTGTACACGCTGTGTCCCGCTATGTTCCCGCAGTGTCCCCGCTGTGTCCCGCTGTGTCCTCGCTGTGTTCACCGCTATGTCCCGTTGTGTCCTCAGCTGTGTACCCCGCTGTGTCCCTCTGTGTCCCCTCTGTATCGACGCTGTGTCCTGCTGGGTCCCGCTGTGTCCTCGATGTGTTCCACGTTGTGTCCCGCTGTGTCCCCCGCTGTGTCCCTCGCTGTGTATCTGCTGTGTCCCTGCTGTGTCCCCGCTCTGTCCCGCTGTGTCCCGCTTTGTCCTCGCTGTGTCCCAAGCTGTGTACCGCTGTGTCCCCCGCTGTGTCCTGCTGTGTCCTGCTGTGTCCCCGCTTTGTCCCACTGTGTCCCCCGCTGTGTCCCTCTGTGTCCCGCTGTGTCCCGGTGTGTCCCACTGTGTCCGCGCTGTGTTCCCGGCTGTGTCCCGCTGTGTACCCCTCTGTGTCCCCCGCTGTGTCCCGCTGTGTCCCCCGCTGTGACCCGCTGTGTCCCGCTTTGTCCCCCGCTGTGTCCCCACTGTGTGCCCCCTGTGTCCCGCTGTGTACCCCGCTGTGTCCAGCTGTGTTCCCGCTGTGTCCCGCTGTGTCCCCTCTCTGTCCCCTGCTGTCCCCCTTTGTTTCTCCCGCTGTGTCCCCTCTCTGTCCCCTGCTGTCCCCCGCTGTATCTCCCGCTGTGTCCCGCTGTGTCCCGCTGTGTTGCCCGCTTTGTCCCGCTGTGCCCCTGCAGTGTCCCCACTGTGTCACACTGTGTCACACTGTGTCCCGTGTTGTCCCGCTTTGGCCCCCGGTGTGACCTCGCTGTGTTTCTCGCTTTGTCCCGCTGTGTACCCTTCTGTGTCCCACGCTGTGTCCCGCTGTGCACCCCGCTGTGTCCAGCTGGGTCCTCTCTTTGTCCCTCGCTGTCTCCTGCTTTGTCCCACGCTGTGTCCCGCTGTGACCCGCTGTGTCCTCGCTGTGTCCCCTGCTGTGTCCCGCTGTGTTCCCCGCTGTGACCCGCTGTGTCCCGCTGTGTCCCCAACTGTGTCCCTGCTGTCTCCCCGCTGTGTCCCACTGTGTCCCGCTGTGTACCGCTGTGCCCCCACTGTGTCCCATTGTGTCCACAGTGTGTACCACGCTATGTAACTCTGCCTCCCCGCTGTATCGACGCTGTGTCCCGTTGTGTCCCGCTGTGTCCTCGCTGTGTTCCCCACTGTATCTCGCTGTGTCCTCCGCTGTGTCCCCCGCTGTGTCCTCGCTGTGTCCCTTGTTGTGTCCCGCTGTGTCCTCACTGGGTAGCCCACTGTGTCCCGCTGTGTCCCCCGCTGTCCCCCGCTGTGTCCCGCTGTGTCCCGCTGTGTCCCCCGCTTTATCTTGCTGTGTCCCGCAGTGTCCCCTCTGTGTCCCGCTGTGTAACACTGTGTCCCGTGGTGTCCCATTTTGTCCCACGCTGTGTCCCCAGCTGCGTCCCCTCTGTGTCGCCGCTGTGTCCCCTCTCTGTCCTCTGCTGTCCCCCGCTGTGTCCCCCGCTGTGTCCCCCACTGTGACCCGCTGTGTCCCGCTGTGTCCCCCGCTGTGTCCCCACTGTGTGCCCCCTGTGTCCCACTGTGTACCCCGCTGTGTCCAGCTGTGTTCCCGCTGTGTCCCGCTGTGACCCGCTGTGTTCCCAGCTGTGTCCCGCTGTGTACCCCTCTGTGTCCCGCTGTGTTCCTCTCTGTGTCCCGCTGTGTCCCCCGCTGTGTCCCTGCTGTGTCCCCGCTGTGTCCTGCTGTATACTGCTGTGTCCCCCGCTGAGTCCCGCTGTGTACCCGCTGTGTCCCGCTGTGTTCCCCATGTGTCCCCCGCTG
>NW_012292343.1:0-7809 GCF_000151885.1 Dipodomys ordii | reverse complement strand
TGTGTTCCGCTGTGTCACGCTGTGTCCTCGCTGTGTCCCCCGCTGTGTCCCGCTGTGTCCCCGCTATGTCCCCAGCTGTGACCCGCTGTGGCCCGCTGTGTACCCCGCTGTGTCCCGCTATGTTCCCGCAGTGTCCCGCTGTGTCCCGCTGTGTCCTCGCTGTGTCCCCCGCTGTGTCCCGTTGTGTCCCCAGCTGTGTACCTCGCTGTGGCCCAATGTGTCCTCACTGTGTCATGCTCTGTCCTGCTCTGTCCCCGCTGTGTCCCGATGTGTCCCGCTGTGTCCCGCTGTGTCCCCACTGTGTGCCCGCTGTGTCCCTCTGTGTACCCCGCTGTGTCCAGCTGTGTCCCCGCTGTGTCCCGCTGTGTCCCCTCTCTGTCCCCCGCTGTGTCCCCCGCTGTGTCCCGCTGTGTCCCGCTGTGTCCCGCTGTGTCACACTGTGTCCCGTGTTGTCCCGCTTTGTCCCCCGCTGTGACCTCGTTGTGTTTCCCGCTGTGTCCCGCTGTGTACCACTCTGTGACCCCGCTGTGTCCCGCTCGGTATCCCGCTGTGTCCCTCTATGTTCCCGCAGTGTCCCCGCTGTGTCGCGCTGTGTCCTTGCTGTGTCCACTGCTGTGTCCCGTTGTGTCCCCAGCTGTGTTCCCCGTTGTGTCCCGCTGAGTCCCCCGCTGTGTCCGCCGCTGTGTCCCTGCTGTGTCCCTGCTGTGTCCTGCTGTGTTCCCGCTGTGTCCCCCTTTGTCCCCCACTGTGTCCTGCTGTGTCCCGCTGTGTCCTTGCTGTGACCCGCTCTGTGCCCGCTGTATCGACGCTTTGTCCTGCTCTGTCCAGCTGTGTCCGCGCTGTGTTCCCCGCTGTGTCCCGCTGTGTACCCCTCTGTGTCCCCTGCTGTGTCCCACTGTGTCTCCCGCTGTGACCTGCTGTATCCCGCTGTGTCCCCCACTGTGTCCCTGCTGTCTCCCCGGTGTGTCACAGTGTGTCCCGCTGTGTACTGCTGTGTCTCCCACTGAGTTCCTCTGTGTCCCGCTGTGGCCCAATGTGTCCTCCTGTGTCATGCTCTGTCCTGCTCTGTTCCCGCTGTGTCCCGCTGTGTCCCACTGTGTCCCCACTGTGTGCCCGCTGTGTCCCTCTGTGTACCCCGCTGTGTCCAGCTGTGTCCCCGCTGTGTCCCGCTGTGTCACCTCTCTGTCCTCTGTTGTCCCCCGTTGTGTCCCCCGCTGTGTCCCGCTGTGTCCTGCTGTGTCCCGCTGTGTCACACTGTGTCCCGTGTTGTCCCGCTTTGTCCCCCGCTGTGACCTCGTTGTGTTTCCCGCTGTGTCCCGCTGTGTACCATTCTGTGACCCCGCTGTGTACCGCTCTGTATCCCGCTGTGTCCCGCTATGTTCCCGCAGTGTCCCCGCTGTCTCCCGCTGTGTCCTCGCTGTGTCCACCGCTGTGTCCCGTTGTGTCCCCAGCTGTGTACCCCGCTGTGTCCCGCTGTGTCCCCGCTGTATCGACGCTGTGTCCTGCTGGGTCCCGCTGTGTCCTCGATGTGTTCCCCGTTGTGTCCCGCTGTGTCCCCCGCTGTGTCCACCGCTGTGCCCCTGCTGTGTCCCTGCTGTGTCCCCACTGTGTCCCGCTGTGTCCCGCTTTGTCCTCGCTGTGTCCCAAGCTGTGTTCTGCTGTGTCCCCCACTGTGTCCCGCTGTGTCCCGCTGTGTCCCCGCTGTGTCCCGCTGGGTCCCCCGCTGTGTCCCGCTGTGTCCCTGCTGTGACCCGCTCTGTCCCCGCTGTATTGACGCTGTGTCCCGGTGTGTCCCGCTGTGTCCGCGCTGTGTTCCCGGCTGTGTCCCGCTGTGTACCCCTCTGTGTCCCCCGCTGTGTCCCGCAGTATCCCCGGCTGTGACCCGCTGTGTCCCGCTGTGTCCCTCGTTGTGTCCCCACTGTGTCCCCTGCTGTGTCCCGCTGTGTCCCGCTATGTCGCCCGCTTTGTCCCTCTGTGCCCCTGCAGTGTCCCCGCTGTGTCCCACTCTGTCACACTGTGTCCCGTGTTGTCCTGCTTTGGCCCCCCCTGTGACCTCCCTGTGTTTCTCGCTGTGTCCCGCTGTGTACCATTCTGTGTCCCCCGCTGTGTCCCGCTGTGTACCCCGCTGTGTCCAGCTGTGTCCTCGCTTTGTCCCCCACTGTCTCCTGCTTTGTCCCACGCTGTGTCCCGCTGTGAACCACTGTGTCCTCGCTGTGTCCCCCGCTGTGTCCTGTTGTGTCCCCGCTGTGTCCACTGCTGTGTCCCGCTGTGTACCCCGCTGTGTCCCGCTATGTTCCCGCAGTGTCCCCTCTGTGTCCCGCTGTTTCCCACTGTGTCCCGTGTTGTCCCAGTTTGTCCCCCGCTGTGTCCCCCGGTGAGTCCCCGCTGTGTCCCGCTGTGTCCCCCACTGGTTCAGGCTGTGTCTTCTGCTGTGTCCCCGCTGTGTCCCGCTGTGTCCCGCTGTGTCCTCGCTGTGTCCCATGCTGTGTTCCGCTGGGTCCTCGCTGTGTCCCGCGATGTGTCCCGTTGTGTCCCCAGCTGTGTCCCCGCTCTGTCTCGCTGTGTTCCCGCTGTATCGACGCTATGTCCCCGTCTGTCCCGCTGTGTCCTCGCTGTGTTCCCAGCTGTGTCCCGCTGTGTACCCCTCTGTGACCCCCTCTGTGTCCCGCTGTGTTCCCCGCTGTGTCCCGCTGTGTCCCCCTCTGTGTCGCTGCTGTGTCCCCGCTGTGTCCTGCTGTATACTGCTGCGTCCCCGCTGAGTCCCGCTGTGTCCCCGCTGTGTCCCGCTGTGTCCCCCATGTGTCCCCAGCTGTGTCCCACAGTGTCCCGCTGTGTCCCCCACTGTTTCCCCCGCTGTGTGCAGCTGTGTTCCCCGCTGTGTCCCGCTGTGTCCACTGCTGTGTCTCCGCTGTGTCCCGCTTTTTCCCTGGCTGTGTCCCGCTGTGTCCTCACTGTGTCCCCCGCTGTGTCCCAATGTGTCCTCGCTGTGTCCCCCGCTGTGTCCCGCTGTGTCCCCTGCTTTGTCCCACTGTGTCCCACTGTGTCCCCGCGGTGTCCCGCTGTGTCCCGCTGTGTCCCCGGTGTGCCCGCTGTGTCCCGCTGTGTAACCCGTTGTGTCCAGCTGTGTCACCGCTGTGTCCCGCTGTGGCCCATCTCTGTCTCCGCTGTCCCCCTCTGTGTCCCCCGCTGTGACCCGCTGTGTCCCGCCGTGTCCCCCGCTTTGTCCTGCTGTGTCACCGCAGTGTCCCCGCTGTGTCCCGCTGTGTCACACTGTGTCCCGTGGTATCCCACTTTGTCCCCCGCTGTTTCCCCGCTGTGTCCCCCGCTGAGTCCCCTCTGTATCGACGATGTGTCCCTCTGTGTCCCGCTGTGTCCTCGCTGTGTGCCCCGCTGTGTCCTCACTGGGTCCCCCGCTGGGTCCCGCTGAGTTGCCCGCTGTGTCCCGCTGAGTCCCGCTGTGTCCCCGCTGTGTCCTGCTGTGTCCCCGCTGTGTGCCTGCTGTGTCCCACTGTTTACCCCGCTGTGTCCAGCTGTGTCACCGCGGTTCCCGCTGTCGCCCTTCTCTGTCTCTGCTGTGTCCCGCTTTGTCCCCCGCTTTGTTCCGCTGTGTCTCGCTGTGTCCCACGCTCTGGCCCTCACTGTGTCCCGCAGTGTCCCCCGCTGTGTCCCGTTGTGTCCCCCGCCTTGTCCCCGCTGTGTCACCGCTGTGTCCCACTGTGTCCCCGCAGGGTCACTGCTGTTTCCCGCTGTTTCCAGCTGTGTTCCGTGGTGTCCCTCTTTATCCCCCGCTGTGTCCCCCGCTGAGTCCCCGCTGTGTCACCACTGTGTCCCGCTGTGTCCTCGCTGTGTCCCCCGCTGTCTCCCGCTCTGTCCCCCGCTGTGTCTCACGCTTTGTCCCCGCTGTGTCCCACTGTGTCCTGCTGTATCCGGCTGTTCCCCCACTGTGTCCCGTTGTGTCCACAGCTGTGTACCACGCTATGTAACGCTGTGTCTCCGCTTTATCGATGCTGTGTCCCGCTGTGTCCTCGCTTTGTTCACCGCTGTGTCCCGCTGTGTCCCCCGCTGTGTCCCCTGCTTTGTCCTCGCTATGTCCGCTGCTGTGTCCCACTGTGTCCCGCTGTGTCCCCCGCTGTGTCCCGCTGTGTCCGGCTGTGTCCCGCTCTGTACCCGCTGTGTCCCTCTGTGTCCCGCTGTGTCCCCGCTGTGTGACTGCTGTGTCCCGTTGTGTCGCCCGCTTTGTCCCGCTGTGTCCCTGCTGTGTCCAGCTATGTCACCACCTTGTCTCGCTGTGTCCACTCTCTGTCTCCGATGTCCGCCGCTGTGTCCCCCGCTGTGTCCCGCTGTGTCCCCCGCTGTGTCCCGCTGTGTCCCGCTGAGTCCCCCGCTTTGTCCTGCTGTGTCCCGCAGTGTCCCCGCTGTGTCCCGCTGTGTAACACTGTGTCCCGTGGTGTCCCACTTTGTCCAACGCTGTGTCCCGCGCTGTGTCCCTGCTGTGTCCCGCTGTGTCCCGCTGTGTACTGCTGTGTCCCCCGCTGAGTCCCGCTGTGTCCCCGCTGTGTTCCAATGTGTCCTCGATCTGTCCCCCGTTGTGTACCGCTGTGTCCATCCTGTGTCCCCCGCTGTGTCCCGCTGTGTCCCGCTCTGTCCCCCGCTATGTCCTGCTGTGTCCCCCGCTGTTTCCCGCTCTATCCTTGCTGTGTCCCCCACTGTGTGCCGCTGTGTCCTCGCTGTGTCCCCCGCTGTGTCCCACTGTGTCCTTTTGTGTCATGCTGTTTTCCCGCTGTGTCCCTGCTGTGTCCCTCTGTGTACCCCGCTGTGTCCAGTTTTGTCTCCGCTGTGTCTCTCTGTGTCCCACGCTCTGTCCCACACTGTGTCCCGCCTTGTCCCGCGCTGTGTCCCCCACTGTGTCCCGCTGTGTCACCCCCTGAGTCCCTGCTGTGTCACCGCTGTGTCCCGCAGTTTCCTCGCTGTGTCCCCTGATGTCACCCTCTCTGTCCCCTGCTGTGTCTCACGCTTTGTCCCCGCTGTGTCCCACTGTGTCCCGCTGTGTCCGGCTGTGCCCCCACTGTGTCCCGTTGAGTCCACAGCTGTGTACCACACTGTGTAACGCTGTGTCCCCGCTGTATCGACGCTGTGTCCCGCTGTGTCCCGCTGTGTCCTCGCTGTGTTCCCCGCTGTGTCCCGCTGTGTCCCCCGCTGTGTCCCCGGCTGTGTCCTCGCTGTGTCCCTGCTGTGTCCTGCTGTGTCCTCACTGGGTCCCCCACTGTGTCCCGCTTTGTCCCGCGCTGTGTCCCGCTGTGTCCCACTGTGTCCCCGCTGTGTGCCCGCTGTGTCCTGCTGTGTACCCCGCTGTGTCCAGCTGTGTCACCGCTGTGTCTCGCTGTGGCCACTCTGTCTCCGCTGTCCCCCGCTGTGTCCCCCGCTGTGTCCCGCTGTGTCCCACTGTGTCCCCCGCTTTTTCCTGCTGTGTCCCGCAGTGTCCCCGCTGTGTCCCGCTGTGTAACACTGTGTCCGTGGTGTCCCACTTTGTCCAACGCTCTGTCCCCCGCTGAGTCCCCTCTGTGTCGCCTCTGTGTCCCACTGTGTCCTCGCTGTGTCCCCCGCTGTCTCCTGCTTTGTCTCCTGCTGTGTTCCGCTGTGTCCCGCTGTGTCCCCGCTGTGTCCCCAGCTGTGTCCCGCTGTGTCCCGCTGTGTAACCCGCTGTGTCCTGCTATGTTCCCGCAGTGTCCCCGCTGTGTCCCGCTGTGTCCCGCTGTGTCCCGCTGTGTCCTCGCTGTGTCCCCAGCTGTGTACCCCACTGTGTCCCGCTGTGTCCCCCGCTGTGTCTCTGCTGTGTCCCCGCTGTGACCCGCTGTGTCCTGCTGTGTACTGCTGTGTCCCCCGCTGTGTACCGCTGTGTCCTGCTGTGTCCCGCAGTGTCCGCCTCTATGTCGTTTTGTGTCACGCTGTTTCCCCGCTGCATCCCCGCTGTGTCCCTATGTGTACCCCGCTGTGTCCAGCTTTGTCCCCGCTGTGTCTCGCTGTGTCCCATGCTCTGTCCCGCACTGTTTCCCGCTCTGTCCCCATCTCTGTCCCGCTGTGTCCCCCGCTGTGTCCCACTGTGTCCCCGCAGGGTCACTGCTGTTTCCCGCTGTGTCCCGCTGTGTTCCGTGGTGTCCCTCTGTCTCCCGCTGTGTCCCCCCTGAGTCCCCGCTGTGTCCCGCTGTGTCCTCGCTGTGTCCCCCGCTGTCTCCCGCTCTGTCCCCCGCTGTGTCTCACGCTTTGTCCCCGCTGTGTCCCACTGTGTCCCGCTGTGTCCCGCTTTGCCCCACTGAGTTTCCTTGTGTCCACAGCTGTGTACCACGCTGTGTAACGCTGTGTGCCCGCTGTATCTACGCTGTGTCCCGCTGTGTCCCGCTGTGTCCTCGCTGTGTCCCCCGCTGTGTCCCGCTGTGTCCCCCGCTGTGTCCCGCTGTGTCCCCCGCTGAGTCACCGCTGTGTCACCGCTGTGTCCCGCTGTTTCCTCGCTGTGTCCCCTGCTTTCTCCCTCTCTGTCCCCTGCTGTGTCTCACGCTTTGTCCCCGCTGTGTTCCACTGTGTCCCGCTGTGTCCGGCTGTGCCCCCACTGTGTCCCGTTGTGTAAAGAGATGTGTACTACGCTATGTAACGCTGTGTCCCCGCTGTATCGACGTTGTGTCCCGCTGTGTCCTCGCTGTGTTCCCCGCTGTCTCCCGCTCTGTCCCTCGCTGTGTCTCACGCTTTGTCCCCGCTGTGTCCCACTGTGTCCCGCTGTGTCCGGCTGTGCCCCCACTGTGTCCCGTTGTGTCCACAGCTGAGTACCATGCTGTGTAACGCTGTGTGCCCGCTGTATCGACGCTGTGTCCCGCTGTGTCCCACTGTGTCCTCGCTGTGTTCCCCGCTGTGTCCCACCGTGTCCTCGCTGTGTCCCCCGCTGTGTCCTGCTGTGTCCTCGCTGTGTCCCCCGCTGGGCCCCGGTGGCTCCTGCTGTGTCCTCGCTGTGTCCCGTTGTGTCCCCAGCCGTGTCCCCCGCTATGTCCCGATGTGTCTACTGCTGTGTCCATGCTATGTCTTCCTGTGTGGCGCTGTGTCCCCCGCTGTGTCCGCTGCTTTGTCCTGCTGTTTTCCCCGCTGTGTCACCAATGTGTCCCGCTGTGTCCTCGCTGTGTCCCGCTGTGTCTCGCTGTGCCCCCACTCTGTCCCGTTGTGTCCACAGCTGGGTACCACGCTGTGTAACCCTGTGTCCCCGCTGTATCGACACTGTGTCCTGCTGGGTGCCGTTGTGTCCTCGCTGTGTTCCCTGCTGTGTCCCGCTGTGTCCCCCGCTGTGTCCTCGCTGTGTCCCCCGCTGTGTCCCGCTGTGTCCTCGCTGTGTTCCCCGCTGTGTCCCGCTTTGGCCCCCGCTGTGTCCCCCACTGTGTCCTCGCTGTGTCACCTGCTGTGTCCCACTGTGTCCTCACTGGGTCCCCCACTGTGTCCCACTGTGTCCCCCGCTGTGTCCTGCTGTGTCCGCTGTGTCCCCGCTGTGTGCCTGCTGTGTCCCGCTGTGTCTCCACTTTGTCCCGCTGTGTCCCGCTGTGTCCCCGCTGTGTCCCGCTGTGTCCCGCTCTGTCCCCGCTGTGTGCCCGCTGTGTCCCGCTGTGTACCCCGCTGTGTCCAGCTGTGTCATCGCTGTGTCTCGCTGTGGCCACTCTCTGTCTCTGCTGTCCCCCGCTGTGTCCCCCGCTGTGTCCCGCTGTGTCCCCCGCTTTTTCCTGCTGTGTCCCGCAGTGTCCCCGCTGTGTCCCGCTGTGTAACACTGTGTCCCGTGGT
>NW_012292342.1:0-3195 GCF_000151885.1 Dipodomys ordii | reverse complement strand
GAAGAGGAGCAGGAGACGGAAAAGCAGCCGGAGATGCAGAAAGAACAACAGAAGGAGAATGAGGAGATGCAGAAACAGGAGAAGCAGAACTAGAAGAATCAGGAGAAGGACAAGAAGCAGAAGCAGAAGGAGAAGCAGAAACAGAAGGAGAAGCAGAAAGAGAAGGAGGGGAAGCAGAAGAAGCAGAAGCAGGAGAAGCAGAAGCATAAGAATCCGAAGAAGCAGAAGCAGAACCTGAAGCAGAAGGAGAAGCAGGAGAAGCAGAAGAAGCAGAATCTGGAGAAGCAGAATGAGAAGCTGAAGGAGAAGCAGAAGCAGAAAGAGAATCAAAAGCAGAAGGAGAAGCAGAAGAAACAGAAGAAGTAGAAGCAGTAGCAGTTGTAGCTGAAGCAGAAGGAAAAGCCGAAGGAAAAGCAGAAGAACAAGAAGGAGAAGGAGAAACAAGGAGAAGCAGAAGGAGAAGCAGAAAGAGAAGCAGGTAAAGCAGAAGAAGAAGAAGAAGAAAAAGAAGAAGAAGAAGAAGAAGAAGGAGAATCAGAAGGAGAAGCAGAAGAAGGAGAAGGAGAAGCAGAAGCAGAAGAAGATGCAGAAGGAGGAGCAGGAGAAGCAGAAGTATCAGAAGCAGAAGGAGAAGCAGGTAAAGCAGAAGAAGCAGAAGCAAAAGAAGGAGAAGCAGAAGCAGAAGAAGAAGGAGCATAAGGACAAGCACAAGCAGAAGGAGAGGCAGAAGGAGAAGCAGGAGAAGGAGAAGAAGCAGAAGCTAAAGGAGAAGCAGAAGTACGAGAAGGAGAAGGAGGAGAAGCAGAAGCAGAAGGAGAAGCAGAAGCGGAATGAGAAGCAGAAAGAGAAGCAGGAGAAGCACAAGAAGCAGAAGCAGGAGAAGCCGAAAGAGAAGAAGCAGAAGAAGCAGAAACAGAAGCAGAAGTAGAAGCAGAAGCAGAAGGAGAAGCAGCAGAAGAAGTAGAACCAGAAATTCAGGCAGGAGAAACAGAAGAAGCAGAAGCAGAAAGAGAAGCAAAAAGAGAAGCAGAAGGAGAAGTAGAAGAAGCAGCCGAAGGAGAAGCAGCAGAAGAAGCAGAAAAAAAAGCAGGAGAAGCAGAAGCAAAAGAGAAGTAGAAGCAGAAGAAGCAGAAGAAGCAGATGAAGAAGAAGAAGCAGTAGAAGCATAAGAAGCAGAAGCAGGAGAAGCAGAAGCAGAAGAACAAGAAGAAGCATAAGAAGCAGAAGCAGAAGCAGAGGGAGAAACAGAAGAAGGAGAAGGAGCAGCAGAAGGTGAAGCAGAAGGAGATGCAGAAGCAGAAAGAGAAGCAGAAACAGAAGGAGAAGAAGAAGGAGAAGTTGGAGAATCAGAAGAAGCAGAAGCACAAAGAGAAGCAGTAGAAGGAGAAGGAGAAGCAGAAGCAGAGGAAAGAAAGGAGAAGCAGAAGAAGCAGAAGCGGAAGAAGCCGAAAATGAAGAAGCAGAAACAGAAGCAGAAGTAGAAGTAGAAGCAGAAGGAGAAGCAGCAGAACAAGTAGAACCAGAAATTCAGGCAGGAGAAACAGAAGAAGCAGAAGCAGAAAGAGAAGCAAAAAGAGAAGCAGAAGGAGAAGTAGAAGAAGCAGCAGAAGGAGAAGCAGCAGAAGAAGCAGAAAAACAAGCAGGAGAAGCAGAAGCAGAAAGAGAAGTAGAAGCAGAAGAAGCAGAAGAAGAAGCAGTAGAAGCATAAGAAGCAGAAGCAGGAGAAGCAGAAACAGGAGAAGCACAAGCAGAAGAACAAGAAGAAGCATAAGAAGCAGAAGCAGAAGCAGAGGGAGAAACAGAAGAAGGAGAAGGAGCAGCAGAAGGTGAAGCAGAAGGTGATGAAGAAGCAGAAAGGGAAGCAGAAACAGAAAGAGAAGAAGAAGGATTAGTTGGAGAATCAGAAGAAGCAGAAAGCAGAAAGAGAAGCAGAAGAAGGAGAAGGAGAAGCAGAAGCACAGGAAAGGAAGAGAAGCAGAAGAAGCAGAAGCAGGAGAAGCAGAGAGAGAGAGAAAGAGAGAGGAGAGACAGAGAAAGCAGAGCAGATGAGAGCAGAAGAGAGGAGAGAGCAGAAGCAGGAGAAGCAGAAGCAGAAAGAGAAGCAAAAGCAGAAGGAAAAGCATAAGGAAAAGCAGAAGAAACAGAAGAAGCCGAGGCAGTTGCAGAAGAAGCAGAAGATGCAGAAGCAGAAGGAGAAGCAGAATGAAAAGCAGAATAAGGAGAAGGAGAAGGAGAAACAGAAGGAGAAGCAGAAAGAGAAGCAGAAGAAGGAGCAGGAGAAGGAAAAGCAGCAGGAGAAGCAGAAAGAGCAGCATAAGGATAAGCAGGAGATGCTCTAACAGGAGAAGCAGAAGCAGAAGAAACAGGAGAAGGACAAGATGCAGAAGCATAAGGAGAAGCAGAAACAAAAGGAGAAGCAGAAAGAGAAGGAGGGGAAGCAGAAGAAGCAGAAGCAGGAGAAGCATAAGCAGAAGAAACAGGAGAAGCCGAAGAAGCAGAAGCAGAATCTGAAGCAGAAGGAGAAATAGAAGAAGCACAATCTGAAGCAAAAGAAACAGAAATATTAGAATAAGCAGAAGCAGAAGCAGCAGGAGAAGCAGAAGAAGAAGACGGAGAAGGCGAGGGAGAAGGATTAGGAGTAAGAGAAGCAAAAGGATGAGCATAAGCAGAAAGAGACGCAGAAGGAGAAGCAGCACAAAAAGTAGGAGAAGCAGGAGAAGCGGAAGCAGGAGAAGCAGAAAAAACAGAAGACGCAGAAGCAGAATGAGAAGCACAAGGAGAAATTGAAGCAGAAGCAGAAGCAGAAGGAGAAGCAGAAGTAGAAGCAGAAGTAGGAGAAGAAGCAGAAAGAGAAGCAGAAAGAGAAGCAGAACGAGAAGCAGGAGAAGCAGAAGCAGGAGAAGCAGAAGGAGAAGAAACAGAAGAAGGAGAAGAAGCAGAAGCAGAAGGAGAAGCAGAAACAGAAGGAAAAGCAGAAAGAGAAGCAGGAGAAGCAGAAGAAGCAGCAGCAGGAGAAGCAGAAGCAGAAGAAGCCCAAGAACCAGAAGCAGAACATGAAGCAGAAGGAGAAGCAGAAGCAGGAGAAGCTGGAAAAGCAGAAGCAGAAGAAACAGAACAAGCAGAAGAAGCAGAAACAAAACGAGAAGCAGAAGAAGAAGAAGAAGGAGAAAGAGAAGGATTAGGAGTAGGATGAGC
>NW_012292341.1:0-4614 GCF_000151885.1 Dipodomys ordii | reverse complement strand
CAGAAGGAGAAGGAGAAAGAGAAGCAGTAGAAGCAGGAGAAGCAGAAGCAGAAGAAACAGGAGAAGCCTAAGAAGTAGAAGCATAATCTGAAGCAGAAGGAGAAACAGAAGAAGCATAATCTGAAGCAGAAGCAGAAGAAACAGAAATCGTAGAATAAGCAGAAGCAGCAGGAGAAGCAGAAGGAGAAGGCTAAAGAGAAGGTTAGGAGTAGGATAAGCAGAAGCAGAAAGAGTCGCAGAAGAAGAAGCAGCACGAGAAGTAGGAGAAGCAGGAGAAGCAGAAGCAGGAGAAGGAGAAGAAACAGAAGACGCAGAAGCAGAATGAGAAGCAGAAGGAGAAATTGAAGCAGAAGCAGAAGCAGAAGCAGAAGGAGAAGCAGAAGAAGGAGAAGGAGAAGGAGAAGCAGAAAGAGAAGCAGAAAGAGAAGCAGAACGAGAAGCAGGAGAAGCAGAAACAGGAGAAGCAAAAGCAGAAGAAACAGAAGAAGGAGAAGAAGCAGAAGAAGAAGGAGAAGAAGAAACAGAAGGAAAAGCAGAAAGAGAAGCAGGAGAAGCAGAAGAAGCAGGAGCAGGAGAAGCAGAAGCAGAAGAAGCTGAAGAAGCAGAAGCAGAACCTGAAGCAAAAGGAGAAGCAGGAGAAGCAGAAGAAGCAGAATCTGGAGAAGCAGAAGCAGAAAGAGAAGCAAAAGCAGAAGGAAAAGCATAAGGAAAAGCAGAAGAAACAGAAGAAGCCGAGGCAGTTGCAGAAGAAGCAGAAGATGCAGAAGCAGAAGGAGAAGCAGAATGAAAAGCAGAATAACGAGAAGGAGAAGGAGAAACAGAAGGAGAAGCAGAAAGAGAAGCAGAAGAAGGAGCAGGAGAAGGAAAAGCAGCAGGAGAAGCAGAAAGAGCAGCAGAAGGAGGAGCAGGAGATGCAGAAACAGGAGAAGCAGAAGTAGAAGAAACAGGAGAAGGACAAGAAGCAGAAGCAGAAGGAGAAGCAGAAAAAAAAGGAGAAGCAGAAAGAGAAGGAGGGGAAGCAGAAGAAGCAGAAGCAGGAGAAGCATAAGCAGAAGAAACAGGAGAAGCCGAAGAAGCAGAAGCAGAATCTGAAGCAGAAGGAGAAACAGAAGAAGCACAATCTGAAGCAGAAGAAACAGAAATATTAGAATAAGCAGAAGCAGAAGCAGCAGGAGAAGCAGAAGAAGAAGACGGAGAAGGCGAGAGAGAAGGATTAGGAGTAAGAGAAGCAAAAGGATAAGCAGAAGCAGAAAGAGACGCAGAAGGAGAAGCAGCACGAAAAGTAGGAGAAGCAGGAGAAGCGGAAGCAGGAGAAGCAGAAGAAACAGAAGACGCAGAAGCAGAATGAGAAGCAGAAGGAGAAATTGAAGCAGAAGCAGAAGGAGAAGCAGAAGCAGAAGGAGAAGCAGAAGTAGGAGAAGAAGCAGAAAGAGAAGCAGAAAGAGAAGCAGAACGAGAAGCAGGAGAAGCAGAAGCAGGAGAAGCAGAAACAGAAGAAAAAGAAGAAGGAGAAGAAGCAGAAGCAGAAGGAGAAGCAGAAACAGAAGGAAAAGCAGAAAGAGAAGCAGGAGAAGCAGAAGAAGCAGCAGCAGGAGAAGCAGAAGCAGAAGAAGCCGAAGAAGCAGAAGCAGAACCTGAAGTAGAAGGAGAAGCAGGAGAAGCAGAAGAAGCAGAACCTGGAGAAGCAGAAGGAGAAGCAGAAGCAGAAAGAGAAGCAAAAGCAGAAGGAGAAGCAGAAGAAACAGAAGAAGCAGAGGCAGTAGCGGAAGAAGCAGAAGATGCAGAAGCAAAAGGAGAAGCAGAAGGAAAAGCAGAAGAACGAGAAGGAGAAGGAGAAGGAGAAACAGAAGGAGAAGCAGAAAGAGAAGCAGAAGAAGGAGCAGGAGAAGGAAAAGCAGCTGGAGAAGCAGAAAGAGCTTCAGAAGGACAAGCAGGAAATGTAGAAACAGGAGAAGCAGAAGCAGAAGAAAAAGGAGAAGGACAAGAAGAAGAAGCAGAAGGAGAAGCAGATACAGAAGGAGAAGAAGAAAGAGAAGGAGGGGAAGCAGAAGAAGCTGAAGCAGGAGAAGCAGAAGCATAAGAATCCGAAGAAGCAGAAGCAGAACCTGAAGCAGAAGGAGAAGCAGGAGAAGCAGAAGAAGCAGAATCTGGAGAAGCAGAATGAGAAGCAGAAGGAGAAGCAGAAGCGGAAAGAGAATCAAAAGCAGAAGGAGAAGCAGAAGAAACAGAAGAAGCAGAAGCAGTAGAAGTTGCAGCAGAAGTAGAAGGAGAAGCAGAAGGAAAAGCAGAAAAACGAGAAGGAGAAGGAAAAACCGAAGCAGAAGCAGAAGGAGAATCAGAAGGAGAAGCAGAAGGAGAAGCGAAGGAGAAGCAGAAGAAGAAGCATAAGGACAAGCACAAGCAGAAGGAGATGCAGAAGGAGAAGCAGGAGAAGCAGAAGAAGCAGAAGCAGAAGAAGAAATAGAAGTAGGAGAAAGAGAAGGAAGAGCAGCAGAAGCAATAAGAGAAGCAGAAGGAGAAGCAGAAGAAGAATGAGAAGCCGAAAGAGAAGCAGTGGAAGCAGAAGAAGCAGGAAAAGCAGAAGCAGAAGAAAGAGAAGAAGAAGAAGAAGAAGAAGAAGAAGAAGAAGAAGAAGAAGAAGAAGAAGAAGAAGAAGAAGAAGAAGAAGAAGAAGAAGAAGAAGAAGAAGAAGAAGGAGAAGAAGAAGAAGAAGGAGAAGCATAAGGAGAAGCAGTAGAAGCAGAAGAAGCAGAATCAGGAGAAACAGAACCTGGAGAAGCAGAAGGCGAAGCAGAAGCAGAAAGAGAAGCAAAAGCAGAAGGAGAAGCAGAAGAAACAGAAGAAGCAGAGGCAGTAGCAGAAGAAGCAGAAGATGCAGAAGCAGAAGGAGAAGCAGAAGGAAAAGCAGAAGAACGAGAATGAGAAGTAGAAGGAGAAACAGAAGGAGAAGCAGAAAGAGAAGAAGAAGAAGGAGCAGGAGAAGGAAAAGCAGCAGGAGAAGCAGAAAGAGCAGCAGAAGGAGAAGCAGGAGATGTAGAAACAGGAGAAGCAGAAGAAGAAGAAAAAGGAGAAGGGACAAGAAGCAGAAGCAGAAGGAGAAGCAGATACAGAAGGAGAAGCAGAAAGAGAAGGAGGGGAAGCAGAAGAAGCAGAAGCAGGAAAAGCAGAAGCATAAGAATCCGAAGAAGCAGAAGCAGAACCTGAAGCAGAAGGAGAAGCAGGAGAAGCAGAAGAAGCAGAATCTGGAGAAGCAGAATGAGAAGCAGAAGGAGAAGCAGAAGCGGAAAGAGAATCAAAAGCAGAAGGAGAAGCAGAAGAAACAGAAGCAGAAGCAGTAGCAGTAGCAGCAGAAGTAGAAGGAGAAGCAGAAGGAAAAGCAGAAAAACGAGAAGGAGAAGAAAAAACAGAAGCAGAAGCAGAAGGAGAATCAGAAGGAGAAGCAGAAGAAGCAGAAGGAGAAGCGAAGGAGAAGCAGAAGAAGAAGCATAAGGACAAGCACAAGCAGAAGGAGATGCAGAAGGAGAAGCAGGAGAAGCAGAAGAAGCAGAAGCAGAAGAAGAAATAGAAGTAGGAGAAGGAGAAGGAAGAGCAGCAGAAGCAATAAGAGAAGCAGAAGGAGAAGCAGAAGAAGAATGAGAAGCAGAAAGAGAAGCAGTGGAAGCAGAAGGAGCAGGAAAAGCAGAAGCAGAAGAAAGAGAAGAAGAAGAAGAAGAAGAAGAAGAAGAAGAAGAAGAAGAAGAAGAAGAAGAAGAAGAAGAAGAAGAAGAAGAAGAAGAAGAAGAAGAAGAAGAAGAAGGAGAAGAAGAAGGAGGAGAAGCATGAGGAGAAGCAGTAGAAACAGAAGAAGCAGAAGCAGGAGAACCAGAAGTAGAAGAAAAGTAATAAGCATAAGAAGCAGAATCATTGGAAGAAGGAGAAGGAGCAACAGAAAGAGAAGCAGAAGGAGAATCAGAAGGAGAAGCAGAAGAAGGAGAAGAAGAAGGAGTAGAAGCAGCATAAGGAGAAGCACAAGCAGCAGAAGATGCAGAAGGAGAAGCAGGAGAAGCAGAAGAAGCAGAAGGAGAAGCAGAAGTAGGAGAAGAAGAAGGAGAAGAAAGGGCAGCAGAAGCAATAGGAGAAGCATTAGGAGAAGCAGAAGCAGAATGAGAAGCAGAAGAGAAGCAGTAGAAGCAGAAGAAGCAGGAAAATCATAAGCAGAAGAAAGAGAAGGAGAAGAAGAAGAAGAAGAAGGAGAAGAAGAAGAAGAAGAAGAAGAAGAAGAAGAAGAAGAAGAAGAAGAAGAAGAAGAAGAAGAAGAAGAAGAAGAAGAAGAAGAAGAAGAAGAAGAAGCATCAGCATAAGGAGAAGATAAGGAGAAGCATAAGGAGAAGCATAAAGAAAAGCAGTAGAAGCAGGAGAAGCAGAAGCAGGAGAAGCAGAAACAGAAGAAAAAGAATTAGCAAAAGAAGCAGAAGCAGAAACAGTGGTAGAAGCAGAAGAAGGAGAAGGAGCAGCAGAAGGAGAAGCAGAAGCAGAAAGAGTAGCAGAAACAGAAGGAGAACAAGAAGGAAAAACAGGAGAATCAGAAGAAGCAGAAGTAGATGCAGAAAGAGGAGAAGAAGGAGAAGCAGAATG
>NW_012292340.1:0-7810 GCF_000151885.1 Dipodomys ordii | reverse complement strand
GCACGGAGCAGGGGACACAGAGGGACACAGTGGGGACAGAGCGGGATGCACAGTGGGCCACAGCGGAGACACAGCGGAGACATAGCGGGACACAGCAGGACAAAGCGGGACACAGCGGGACACCGCGGGGGACACAGCAGGACACAGCGGGACACAGCGGGGGACACAGCGGGACACAGAAGGGACAGAGCGTGGGACACAGCAGGACACAGAGGGACACAGCGGAGGACAAAGCGGGACACAGCGGGACACAGCGGGACACAGCAGGGGACACAGCGGGACACAGCGGGGGACACAGCCAGGGACACAGCGGGAGAAATCGGGGGACACAGCGGGGACACAGCGGGACACAACAGGACACAGCGAGAACTCAGCGGGGGTCACAGCGGGGACACAGCGGGACAAGGCGGGGGACATTGGGGACACAGCTGGCGACAACTGGGACACAGCGGGATAGAGCATGGACACAGCGGGGGACACAGCGGGACACAGCGGCACACAGCGGGGACAAAACGTGGGACAGCAGGGACACAGCGGGACACAGGGGGGACACAGCAGGGGACACAGCGGGGGACACAGCGGGACAGCGCGGGACAAAACAGGACACAGGGGGACACAGCGAAACACAGCGGGGACACAGCAGAACACAGCGGGACACAGCACGGACACACCGGAGAACAGCAAGGACACAGCAAGGACACAGCGGGAGACACAGTGGGACAAAGTGGGGGACACAGAGGGGGACACAGTGATACAAAGCGGGGGAAACAGCGGGGGACACAGCGGTGATACATTGGGACACAGCGGGGACACTGCTGGACACACGGGACACAGAGGGGGACACAGAGGGACTGAGGAGGGGACACAGCGGGACACAGCGGGAGACACAGCGGGACACAGTGGGGACACAGCGGGACACAGCGGGACACAGCGGGAGACACAGCGTGACACAGCGGGGACACAGCGGGGACACAGCGGGACACAGCGGGTCCCAGCTGGGACACAGCGGGACACAGCGGGACACAGATGGGGACAGAGCGAGGACACAGCGGCACACAGCGGGGGACACAGCAAGGACACAGCGGGACACAGCGGGGGACACAGCGGGACACAGCGGGGGACACAGCGGGACACAGCGGGGACACAGCGGGGACACAGTGGGACACAGCTGGTCCCAGCAGGGACACAGCGGACACAGCGGGACACAGCGGGGGACACAGAGGGACACATCGGGGGACACAGCGAAGACACAGAGGGACATAGCGGGGAACACAGCGAGGATTCAGCGGGACATAGCGGGGGAAACAGCGGGACACAATGGGGACACAGCAGTGGATACAGCGGGACAAAGCGGGGGACACAGCGGGACACAGCGGGGGACACAGTGGGGGACACAGCGGGACACAGATGGACACAGCGTGGGATACAGGTGGGACACAGGGGGACACAGCGGGGACACAGCGGGACTCAGCGGGACACAGCCGGACACAGCGGGAGACACAGCGGGACACAGAGGGAGACACAGAGGGTTACACAGCGGGACGCAGCGGGGAACACAGCGAGGACACAGCGGTACCCAGCGGGACACAGCGGGTTACACAGCTGGGGACACAAAGGGACACATCGGGGGACATAGCGAGGACACAGCGGAACACAGCGTGGCACACAGCGAGGACACAGCGGGACACAGCGGGACACAGCGGAACACAGCGGGACACAGCAGGAACACAGCAGTAAACAGAGCGGGACAAGTGGGGGACACAGCGGGACACAGAGGGACACAGCTGGGGACACAGCAGTTCACAGCGGGACACAGCGAGACACAGCGGGACACAGGAGGGGACACAGCGGGACACAGAGGGGGACACAGAGAGGTACAGAGCGGGACACAGCGGGACCCAGCGGGACACAGCGTCGATACAGCGAGACACAGCGGGACAGAGCGGGACACAGCAGGGACACAGCAGTTCACAGCGGGTCACAGCGGGACACAGCGGGACACAGGAGGGGAAACAGCGGGACACAAAGGGCCACATCGGGGGACACTGCGAGGACACAGCAGAACACAGCGTGGGACACAGCGAGGACACAGCGGGACACAGCGGGACCAAGCGGGACACAGCAGGGACACAGCAGTAGACACAGCGGGACACAGCGGGGGACACAGCGGGACACAGCGGGGGGACACAGGGAGGACACAGCGGGACACAGGGGGAATCACCGGGGGACACAGTGGGGGACAAAGCAGGACACCACGGGACACAGCGGGACAAGGTGAGCACACAGCGGGGACACAGCGGGACACAGCGGGACACAGCGGGGACACAGCGGGACACAGAGAGACACAGCGGGTCACAGTGGGGGACACACCGGACACAATGGGGGACACAGCGAGGACACAGCGGGACACAGCGGGAGACATCGGGGGACACAGCGGGACACAGCGGCACATAGCGGGGACACAACGTGGGACAGCAGGGACACAGCGGGACACAGGGGGGACACAGCAGGGGACACAGCGGGGGACACATCGGGACAGCGCGGGACACAACAGTACACAGGGGGACACAGCGAAACACAGCGGGGACACAGCAGAACACAGCGGGTCACAGCACGGACACACCGGAGAACAGCAAGGACACAGCCCGGACACAGCGGGAGACACAGTGGGACAAAGTGGGGGACACAGAGGGGGACACAGTGATACACAGCAGGGGACACAGCGGGGGACACAGCGGGGACACATTGGGACACAGCGAGGACACAGCCGGACACAGCGGGACACAGCGGGAGACACAGCGGGACACAGTGGGGACACAGCGGGACACAGCGGGACACAGCGGGAGAAACAGCGGGACACAGCGGGGACACAGCGGGAGACACAGCAGAACACAGCGTGGGACACAGCGAGGACACAGCGGGTCCCAGCAGGGACTCAACGGGACACACTTGGGGACAGAGCGAGGACACAGCGGCACAAAGCGGGGGACACAGCAAGGACACAGTGGGACACAGCGGGGGACACAGCGGGACACAGTGGGGGACACAGCAGGACACAGCTGGTCACAGCAGGGACACAGCGGGACACAGCGGGACACAGCCGGGGACACAGAGGGACACATCGGGGGACACAGTGAAGACACAGCGGGACACAGTGGGGGACACAGCGAGGACACAGCGAGACATAGCGGGGGAAACAGCGGGACACAACCGGGACACAGCAGTGGACACAGCGGGACACAGCGGGGGACACAGCGGGACAAGCAGGGGACACAGCGGGGGACACAGCGGGACACAGCGGGACACAGCGTGGGATACAGGTGGGACAAAGGGGGACACAGCGGGGACACAGCGGGACTCAGCGGGGCACACAGCAGTACACAGTGGGACACAGCGGGACACAGCGGGAGACACAGCGGGACACAGAGGGGGTCACAGAGGGGTACACAGTGGGACACAGAGGGGTAAACAGAGGGGTACACAGCGGGACACAGCGGGGAACACAGCGAGGACACAGCGGGGACACAGCGGGACACAGCGGGTTACACAGCTGGGGACACAAAGGAACACATCAGGGGACATTGCGAGGACAGAGTAGAACACAGCGTGGCACACAGCGAGGACACAGCGGGACACAGCAGGACACAGCGGAACACAGCGGGACACAGCAGGGACACAGCAGTAGACACAGCGGGACACAGCGGGGGACACAGCGGGACACAGCGGGATACAGGGGGGACACAGCAGTTCACAGCGGGACACAGCGGGACATAGCGGGACACAGGAGGGGACACAGCAGGACACAGAGGGGGACACAGAGGGGTACACAGCGGGACACAGCGGGACACAGTGGGACACAGCAGTTCACAGCGGGTCACAGCGGGACACCACGGAACACAGGAGGGGACACAGCAGGACACAAAGGGACACATCGAGGGACACAGCGAGGACCCAGCGGAACACAGCGTTGGACACAGCGAGGACACAGCGGTACACAGCGGGACACAGCTGGACACAGCAGGGACACAACAGTAGACACAGCGGGACACAGCGAGGGACACAGTGAGGACACAGCGGTACACAGCGGGGACTCACCGGGGGACACAGCGGGGGACAAAACAGGACACCACGGGACACAGCGGGACAAGGCGAGCACACAGCGGGGACACAGCGGGGACACTGCGGGACACAGCGGGACACAGCGGGACACAGCGGGGGACACACCGGGCCACAACGGGGGACACAGCGAGGACACAGCGGGACACAGCGGGAGACAGCCGGGGACACAGCGGGACACAGCGGGGACACAGCAGTGGACACAGCGGGACACAGCGGGACACAGAGGGGGACACAGAGAGGACACATTGGAACACAGGGGGGACACAGCGGGACTCAGCCGGGGAAACAGCAGAACACAGCGGGACACAGCAGGGACACAGCCAGGACACAAAGGAGGACACAGCAGGACACAGTGGGGGACAAAGCGGGACACAGCGGGGGACACAGAGGGGTACACAGCAGGACACAGCGGGGAACACAGCAAGGACACAATGGGACCAAGCGGGACACAGCGTCGATGCAACGGGGACATAGCGGGACACAGCTGGGTACACAGCTGGGGTCACAACCTGAGACAGCGGGGGACACAATGAGGACACAGCGGAACACAGCGTGGGACACAGCGAGGACACAGCGGGACACAGCGGGACACAGTGGGACAAGCGGGGACACAGGGAATACACAGCGGGACACAGCGGGGGACACAGCGGGACACAGCGGGGCACACAGCGAGGACACAGCGGGACACAGCGGGGACAAGAGGGGGACATAGCGGGGGACAGAGCGGGACCCAGTGGGGAAACAGCGGGGACTCAGGGGCGGACACAGAGGGACAAAGGTGGTCACAGCGGGACACAGCGGCAAGACAGCAGAGACACAGCGGCAGACACAGCCGAACACCGTGGGACACAGCGGGGACAAAGCGGGATACAGCAGGGGACACAGCGGGGATTCAGCGGGACACAGCAGTAGACACAGCGGGACAAGCGGGGGACACAGCGGGACACAGCGGGACACAGCGGGGGACACAGCAGTTCACAGCGGGACCCAGCTGGGACAAAGCGGGAGACACAGCGGGACACAGCGGGGGACACAGTGGGACACAGCGGGGGACACAGAGAGGACACAGCGGGACACAGCGGGGGACACAGCGGGACACAGCGGGGGAAACAGAGGTGGACACAGCGGGACACAGCAGTGGACACAGGGGGGACACAGCGGGACACAGAGGGGGACACAGCGAGGACACAGGGGGTTACAGCGGGGACATAGCGAGACTCAGCGGGGGACACAGCGGGACACAGCGGTGGACAGAGCTGGCGACACAGCGGGACACAGCGGGGACATAGCGGGACACAGCAGTGGACACAATGGGACACAGCGGGGGACACAGTGGGACACTGCGCGGGAAACAGCAGGGGACACAGTGTGACACAGCGGGGGGCACAGCGAGACACAACACGGGACACAGCAGGGGACACAGCGGGACACAGTGGGGGACACAGCGGGACACAGGGGGACAGAGCGGGTGACAGAGCGGGACACAGCAGGGACACAGCGGGGACACAGCGGGACACACCAGGGACACAGTGGGACACAGCGGGACACAGCGGTAACAGCGGGGGACACAGCGAGGACACAGCAGGGACACAGCATTGGTCAAAGCGGGACACAGCGGGGGACAGAGCGGGACACAGCATTGGTCACAGCGGGACACAGCGGGGGACAGAGCGGGACACAGAGGGGAACACAGAAGGGGACACAGCGGGGGACACAGCTGGACCCAGCAGGGGACACAGCAGGACACAGCGGGGAACACAGAGGGAAACAGAGGGACACTGCGAGGAAAACGCGGGGAACACAGCGGGGACACAGCAGGACACAGCGGGGGACAAAGCAGTAGACAGCGGGGGACACAGCGAGGACACAGCGGGACATAGTGGGTACACAGAGGGGTCTCAGCCAGGGACAAAGCGGGGGACAAAGTGGGACACCACGGGACACAGTGGGACACAGCGGGGACACTGCAGGGACACAGCGGGACAAAGCGGGGGACACAGCGAGACACAGCAGGACCGAGCAGGGGATACAGCGAGGACACAGCGGGACACAGCGGGACACATCGGGACACAGCGGGGACACAGCAAGGGACCCAGCGGGACCTAGCGGGGACACAGTGGGGACACAGCGGGGGACACAGTGGGGGAGACAGCAGTACACAGCGCGACACAGCGGGGACACAGCGGGGACACAGCAGGGGAAACAGAGAGGACACAGCAGGAAATAACAGGGAAACAGCGGGACACAACGGGGACACAGCAGTGGACACAGCGGCACACAGCAGGGGACACAGCGGGGGACACAGCGGGGGACACAGAGGGACACAGCCAGACACAGTGGGGGACACAGGTGGGACACAGCGAGACACAGTGGTGACACAGCGGGACTCAGCGTGGGACACAGCAGTACACAGCGGGACACAGCGGGACACAGCGGGATACAGCAGGGACACAGCGGGACACAGCGGGGTACACAGCTGGGCACACAAAGGGACACATCGGGGGACACAGCGAGGACACAGCGGAACACAGCGTGGGACACAGCGAGGACACAGCTGGACACAGCCGGACACAGCGGGACACAGCAGGGACACAGCAGGGGACACAGCGGGACACAGAGGGGGATACAGAGGGGTACACCGCGGGACACAGCAGGGAACACAGCGAGGACCCAGCGGGACCCAGCGGGACACAACG
This sequence comes from Dipodomys ordii, assembly GCF_000151885.1. NCBI lineage: Eukaryota > Metazoa > Chordata > Mammalia > Rodentia > Heteromyidae > Dipodomys > Dipodomys ordii. The sequence continues at coordinate 995 of NW_012292340.1, read as the reverse complement.
TCGATACAGCGGGGACACAGCAGGACACAGCGGATACACAACTGGAGACACAATGGGACACATCGGGGGACAAAGTGAGGACACAGCGGAACACAGCGTGGGACACAGCGAGGACACAGAGGGACACAGCGGGACACAGCAGGACACAGCAGGGACACAGCAGTAGACACAGCTGTACACAGCGGGGGACACAGCGGGACACAGCGGGAGACACAGGGAGGACACAGCGGGACACAGCAGGGACACAGCGGGGACTCACCGGGGGACACAGTGGGGGACAAAACGGGACACCAGGGGACACAGCAGGACACAGCGGGGACACTGCGGGAACATAGCAGGACACAGCAGGGTACACAGCGGGACACAGTGAGTCACAGCAGGGAACAAAGTGGGGACACAGCGGGACACAGCGAGGAAACACAGCGAGGACACAGCGGGACACAGCGGGGACACTGCGGGAACATAGCAGGACACAGCAGGGTACACAGCGGGACACAGTGGGACACAGCGGGGGACAAAGCGGGGACACAGCGGGACATATCGAGGAAACACAGCGAGGACACAGCGGGAGACAGCGGGGACACTGCGGGAACATAGCAGGACACAGCAGGTTGCACAGCGGGACACAGCGGGGACACAGCGGGGACTCACGGGGGACACAGCGGGGGACGTAGCGGGACACTAAGGGACACAGTGTGACACAGTGGGACACAGCGGGGTACACAGCTGGAGACACCACGGGAAACAGCGAGGGACACAGCGGGACACAACGGGACACAGCGGGGACAAAGAGGGGGACATAGCGGGGGACAGAGCGAGGCACAGCGGGGACACAGCGGGACCAAGCGGGGGACCCAGCGGGGGACACAGCGGGACACAGCCAGACACAACGGGGGACACAGCAGTACACAGCAGGACACAGCGGGACATAGTGGGATACAGCGGGGGACACAGAGGACACAGAGTGGGACACAGACGGGTACACAGTGGGACAC
>NW_012292339.1:0-7810 GCF_000151885.1 Dipodomys ordii | reverse complement strand
ACAGAGAGGACACAGCGTGACACATGGGGACACAGCGGGACACAGTGGGTGACTGAGCGAGGACACAGCGGGACACAAATGGGGATACAGGAAGGACACAGCGGGAAAGAGCGTGACACAGCGTTGGACACAGCCGGGGACACAGCGGGACACAGCAGGGGACACAGCGGGGACACAGCGGGACACAGTGTGAACACAGCGGGACACAGCGGGACACAGTGGGACACAGCTGGGGACACAGCAGGTGACATAGCGGGACACAGCAGGGGACACAGCGGGACACAGCGGGACAGAGGGGAAAAAGCAGGGTACAAAGCGGAGACACAGCGGGACAAAAGGGGACACAGCTGGACACAGCGGGGACACAGCAAGGGACAAAGCGGGGGACATCGGGGACACAGCCGGACACAGCAGGACACAGCGGGAAACAGCGGGGACACAGCAAGGAACCAGTGGGACACAGCGAAGACACAGTGGGACACAGAGGGGACACAGCGGTGGACAGCAGGGAGACACAGCGGGGACACAGCGGGGACTCAGCGGAACACAGTGGGGACACAGCGGGGGACAGCAGGGAGACACAGCGGGGACACACCGGGGCACATTTGTACACAGCGGGACACAGCCGGTACACAGCAATACACAGCGGGACACAGCGGGGACAAAACTAGGACAGAGCGGGACACAGAGGTACACAGCGAGGGACACAGCGGGGGAGAGTTGGGACAAACCGGGGAACAACGCGGACACAACAGGACACAGCTAGGACACAGCGGGGACACAGCGGGGACACAGCAGGGGACACAGTAGGACACAGCAGGGGATACAGCCAGGACACAGAGGGGACATAGGGGGACACTGCGATGACACACCAGGGACACAGAGGGACAGAGGGGACACAGCGGGGACACAGCAGGACACAGCGGGACCCAGCGGGGACACAGCGGGGACACAGCGGGGACACAGCAGGACACAGCGGGGGACACAGAGGCAGACACAGAGGCAGACACAGCGGGACACAGCGGGACAGATCGGGACACAGCGGGGACACAGCGAGGACACAGCGGAACACACAGCGGGGAACACAGTGGGGAACACAGCGGGACACAGCGGGACACAGCGGGGGACATAGCATGGACACAGCGGGTCACAGTGGGGAAATAGTGGGGGACACAGCGAGGGACACAGCGGGATACAGAAGGACACAGCGGGGGACACAGAGGCAGACACAGAGGCGGACACAGCGGGACACAGCGGGACAGATCGGGACACAGCGGGGACACAGCGGAGACACAGCAATACACAGCGGGACACAGCGGGAAACACAACCGGACACAGCGGGGGACGCAGCGGGACACAGCGGGGACACAGCGGGGGACACAGCGGGGCACAAAGTCAGAAACCACCGGATACAGCGGAACATAGCGGGGACAAAGCGCGGGACACAGCGGGTGACACAGCGGGGGACACAGCGGGTGACAGCGGTGACACTGCTGGGGACAGCGGGGACACACCGGGACACAGTGGGGGACAGCGGGGAAACAGGGGGGACACAGCGAGACACAGCGGGGGACACAGCGGTAAACAGAAGGGGACACAGCGGGACTCAGCTGGGAACACATCAAAGGACACAGCGGGACACAGCGGGGGACACAGGGGAACACAGCGGGACACAGCCGGACAAGCTGGGGACACAGCGGGTGACACAGCAGGGGAAACAGCGGGAAACAGCGGGGTACACAGCGAGGACACAGCAGGACACAGCGGGGGACACAGCAGGACACAGCGGGGTACACAGAGGCAGACACAGCGGTACACATCGGGACACAGCAGGGACACAGGGGGACACAGCGGGACACAACGGGGACACAGCAGGACACAGCAGGGACACAGCGGGGACACAGCGGGGGACACAGTGGGACACAGCAGGGACACAGAGGGACTCAGCGGTTACACAGCGAGAACACACCAGGGACACAGCGGGACACAGAGGAGACAAAGCGGGGACACAGCGAGACACAGCGAGGACACAGCGGGACACAGCGGAGGACACAGAGGGGGACAGCGGTGACACACCGGCGGAGAGCGGGGACACAGCGGGACACAGCGGGACACAGCGGGGTACAAAGCGGGACACAGTGGGGGACACAGCTTGGACACAGTGGACACAGCTGGGGACACAGCAAGGACACAGGGGGACACAGCGGGGGACAGAGCGGGTGACAGCGGGGACACACATGCAGACAGCGAGGACACAACGGGACACAGCGGGGGACATCGGGGACACAGCGGGACACAGCGGGACACAGCAGGGACACAGCAGTGACACAGCGGGTCACAGTGGGGACACAGTGTGGGACACAGCGAGGACACAGTGGGACACAGAAGGATACACAGAGAGGACACAGCGTGACACATGGGGACACAGCGGGACACAGCGGGGAACACAGAGAGGACACAGCGGGACACAAATGGGGACACAGCAAGGACACAGCAGGAAACAGCGGGAAAGAGTGGGACACAGCAGGGGACACAGCCGGGGACACAGCGGGACACAGCAGAACACAGCGGGGACACACCAGGGACACAGCGGGACACAGTGGGGACACAACGGGGGACACAACGGGTGACACAGTGGGACACAGTGGGGTACACAAAGGGACACAGCAGGACACTGCAGGGTACACAGCGGGACATAAAGGGACACAGCAGGGACACAGCAGGGGACACAGCAGGACACAGCGGGGTACACAGAGGCAGACACAGCGGTACACATCGGGACACAGCGGGGACACAGCGGGACACAGCGGGACACAGAGGGGACACAGCGGGGGCACAGCGGGGACACAGCGGGGGACACAGTGGGACACAGCGGGGACACAGAGGGACTCAGCGGTTACACAGCGAGAACACACCAGGGACACAGCTGGACACAGCGGACAAAGCGGGGACACAGTGAGACACAGCGAGGATACAGCGGGACACAGCGGAAGATACAGTGGGGGACAGCGGTGACACACCGGCGGACAGCGTGGACACAGCTGGACACAGTGGGACAGAGCGGGGGACACAGCGGGACACAGTGGGGGACACAGCGGGGGACACAGCGGGACACAACTTGGGACACAGCGAGGACACAGCGGGACAGAGCGGGGGACACAGCGGGGGACAGCGGGGACACACATGCAGACAGCGGGGACACAACGGGACACAGTGGGGGACATCGGGGACACAGCGGGACACAGAGGGATACACAGAGAGGACATAGGGTGACACAAGGGGACACACCGGGACACAGCGGGGGACACAGAGAGGACACAGCGGGACACAAATGGGGACACAGCAAGGACACAGCGGGACACAGAGGGTTACACAGCAAGGACACAGCGTGACACATGGGGACCCAGCGGGACCCAGCGTGGGATCCAGAGAGGACACAGCGGGACACAAAAGGGGACACAGCAAGGACACAGCAGGACACAGCATGAAAGAGCGGGACACAGCAGGGGACACAGCCTGGGACACAGCGGGACACAGCAGGGTTCACAGAGGGACATAGCAGTTACAAAGCGAGGACACACCAGGGACACAGCGGGACACAGCGGGGACACAGCCGGGACACAGCGGGTCACAGCGGGGAAATAGTGGGGGACACAGCGGGGGACACAGCGGGATACAGGACACAGCGAGGACACAGCTGGACACAGGAGGACACAGTGGGGACACAGCGGGGACACAGCGGGGACACAGCGGGGGATACAGTGGGACACAGCTGGGGATACAGCGAGGACACAGCAGGGACACTGCGGGACACAGCGTTTCACAGCAGGGAAATAATGGGGGACACAGCGGGGGACACAGCAGGATACAGAAGGACTCAGCGAGGACACAGCGGGGACATAGGGGGACACTGCGGGACACAGCGGGGACACAGAGGGACATAGAGAATACACAGCGAGGACACACCAGGGACACAGAGGGACACAGCGGGGACACAGCGGGGACACAGCGGGACACAGCGGGACCCAGCAGGGACCCAGCGGGGACACAGCGGGACACAGTGTGGGACATAGAGGCGGACACAGCAGGACACAGCGGGCCACAGCGGGGACACAGCAGGACACAGCGGGCCACAGCCGGGACAAAGCGGGGGACACAGTGGGGGACACAGCAGTAAACAGCTGGGGACACAGCCAGACTCAGCGGGGGACACAGCAAAGAACTCAGCGGGACACAGCAGGGGACACAGGGGAACACAGCGGGACACAGCCGGACACAGCTGGGGACACAGCGGGTGACACAGCGGGGGAAACAGCGGGAAACAGCGGCTGACACAGCGAGGACACAGCAGGACACAGCGGGGGACCCAGCGAGGACACAGCGGGACACATGGGAACACAGCGGGACACAGCCGGACAGAGCTGGGGACACAGCGGGTGACACAGCGGGGGAAACAGCGGGAAACAGCGGGGGACACAGCAGGCCACAGCAGGGAACTGAGAGGCAGACCCTGCGGTACACATCGGGAAAGAGCGGGGACACAGCGGGGACACAGCGGGCCACAGCTGGCCACAGCGGGGACACAGCAGGACACAGCGGGACACAGCGGGGGACACACCGGGGGAGAGCAGGCACACAGCGGGATACAGCGGGGAACACAGCGGGACACACATCGGGACACAGCGGGACACAGCGGAAGACACAGAATGGACACAGCGGGTCACAGCGGGGAAATAGTGGGGGACACAGCGGGATACAGAATGACACAGCGAGGATACAGCGGGACACAGGAGGACACAGCGGGGACACAGCGGAGACACAGCGGGGGACACAGTGGGACACAGTGGGGACACATAGGGACTCAGCGGTTACACAGCGAAGACACACCAGGGACACAGCGGGACACAGCGGAGACACAGCAGGGACACAGTGAGAAACAGCGAGGACACAGCGGGACACAGCGTGGGATACAGCGGGGGACAGCGGTGACACACCGGCGGACAGCGGGGACACAGCGGGACACAGTGGGGGACACAGCGGGGGACACAGCGGGACACAGTGGGGGACACAGCGGGGGACACAGTGAGGACACAGCGGGACACAGCGGAGACACAGCGGGGGACATCGGAGACACACATGTGGACAGCAGGGACACAATGGGACACAGCGGTGTACATCGGGGACACAGCGGGACACAGCGGGTCACAGCCTGGACACAGTGTGGGACACAGCGAGGACACAGCTGGACACAGAGTGATACACAGAGAGGACACAGCGTGACACATGGGGACACAGCGGGACACAGCGGGTGACCGAGCGAGGACACAGCGGGACACAAATGGGGATAAAGGAAGGACACAGCGGGACACAGCGGGAAAGAGCGTGACACAGCGTTGGACACAGCCGGGGACACAGCGGGACACAGCAGGGGACACAGCGGGGACACAGCGGGACACAGTGTGAACACAGCGGGACACAGCGGGACACAGTGGGACACAGCTGGGGACACAGCAGGTGACATAGCGGGACACAGCGGGGGACACAGCGGGACACAGCGGGACAGAGGGGAAAAAGCAGGGTACAAAGCGGAGACACAGCGGGACAAAAGGGGACACAGCTGGACACAGCGGGGACACAGCAAGGGACAAAGCGGGGGACATCGGGGACACAGCCGGACACAGCAGGACACAGCGGGAAACAGCGGGGACACAGCAAGGAACCAGTGGGACACAGCGAAGACACAGTGGGACACAGAGGGGACACAGCGGTGGACAGCAGGGAGACACAGCGGGGACACAGCGGGGACTCAGCGGAACACAGTGGGGACACAGCGGGGGACAGCAGGGAGACACAGCGGGGACACACCGGGGCACATTTGTACACAGCGGGACACAGCCGGTACACAGCAATACACAGCGGGACACAGCGGGGACAAAACCAGGACAGAGCGGGACACAGAGGTACACAGCGAGGGACACAGCGGGGGAGAGTTGGGACAAACCGGGGAACAACGCGGACACAACAGGACACAGCTAGGACACAGCGGGGACACAGCGGGGACACAGCAGGGGACACAGTAGGACACAGCAGGGGATACAGCCAGGACACAGAGGGGACATAGGGGGACACTGCGGGACACAGTGGGACACAGCGGGGACAGAGAGACATAGCAGTTACACAGCGATGACACACCAGGGACACAGAGGGACAGAGGGGACACAGCGGGGACACAGCAGGACACAGCGGGACCCAGCGGGGACACAGCGGGGACACAGCGGGGACACAGCAGGACACAGCGGGGGACACAGAGGCAGACACAGAGGCAGACACAGCGGGACACAGCGGGACAGATCGGGACACAGCGGGGACACAGCGAGGACACAGCGGAACACACAGCGGGGAACACAGCGGGGAACACAGCGGGACACAGCGGGACACAGCGGGGGACATAGCATGGACACAGCGGGTCACAGTGGGGAAATAGTGGGGGACACAGCGAGGGACACAGCGGGATACAGAAGGACACAGCGGGGGACACAGAGGCAGACACAGAGGCGGACACAGCGGGACACAGCGGGACAGATCGGGACACAGCGGGGACACAGCGGAGACACAGCAATACACAGCGGGACACAGCGGGAAACACAACCGGACACAGCGGGGGACGCAGCGGGACACAGCGGGGACACAGCGGGGGACACAGCGGGGCACAAAGTCAGAAACCACCGGATACAGCGGAACATAGCGGGGACAAAGCGCGGGACACAGCGGGTGACACAGCGGGGGACACAGCGGGTGACAGCGGTGACACTGCTGGGGACAGCGGGGACACACCGGGACACAGTGGGGGACAGCGGGGAAACAGGGGGGACACAGCGAGACACAGCGGGGGACACAGCGGTAAACAGAAGGGGACACAGCGGGACTCAGCTGGGAACACATCAAAGGACACAGCGGGACACAGCGGGGGACACAGATGAACACAGCGGGACACAGCCGGACAAGCTGGGGACACAGCGGGTGACACAGCGGGGGAAACAGCGGGAAACAGCGGGGTACACAGCGAGGACACAGCAGGACACAGCGGGGGACACAGCAGGACACAGCGGGGTACACAGAGGCAGACACAGCGGTACACATCGGGACACAGCAGGGACACAGGGGGACACAGCGGGACACAACGGGGACACAGCAGGACACAGCAGGGACACAGCGGGGACACAGCGGGGGACACAGTGGGACACAGCAGGGACACAGAGGGACTCAGCGGTTACACAGCGAGAACACACCAGGGACACAGCGGGACACAGCGGAGACAAAGCGGGGACACAGCGAGACACAGCGAGGACACAGCGGGACACAGCGGAGGACACAGAGGGGGACAGCGGTGACACACCGGCGGAGAGCGGGGACACAGCGGGACACAGCGGGACACAGCGGGGTACAAAGCGGGACACAGTGGGGGACACAGCAGGGGACACAGTGGACACAGCTGGGGACACAGCAAGGACACAGGGGGACACAGCGGGGGACAGAGCGGGTGACAGCGGGGACACACATGCAGACAGCGAGGACACAACGGGACACAGCGGGGGACATCGGGGACACAGCGGGACACAGCGGGACACAGCAGGGACACAGCAGTGACACAGCGGGTCACAGTGGGGACACAGTGTGGGACACAGCGAGGACACAGTGGGACACAGAAGGATACACAGAGAGGACACAGCGTGACACATGGGGACACAGCGGGACACAGCGGGGAACACAGAGAGGACACAGCGGGACACAAATGGGACACAGCAAGGTG
>NW_012292338.1:0-7812 GCF_000151885.1 Dipodomys ordii | reverse complement strand
AGCGAGGACACAGCAGAACACAGCATGGGAAACAGCGAGGACACAGCGGGACACAGCGAGACACAGAGGGACACGGTGGGGACACAGAAGTAGACACAGTGGGACACAGCGGGGGACACAGCGAGACACAGCGGGGAACACAGCGAGGACACAGCGGGGACACAGCGGGGACACAGCGGGACCCAGCAGGACACAGCGGGGCACACAGCGGGACACAGCTTGGGACACAGCGGGAACACAGCAGGACACAGCGGGGGACAGAGCGAGGACACAGCGGAACACAGCGGGACACAGCGTGGGACAAAGCGGGAGATAGCAGGGGACACAGCGAGGACACAGCGGGACACAGTGGCGACACATAGAGGACTCAGCCGGGGACACAGTGGGGGACAGAGCGGGACACAGTGGGACCCAGCGGGGACAAAGCGTGAGACACAGCGGTGGACAGAGCGGGAGACAGAGGCGGACACAGCGAGGACACAGCGGGACACAGCGGGGACACAAAGGTGGCTCAGGGAGGCCACAGCGGGACACCACGGAACACAGCGGGACACAGCGTGAAACAGCGGTGAACCTGCGGGGACACAGCGGGACACAGCGGGGGACACAGCGGGACCCAGCGGGACACAGCGGGGGACACAGCCGGACACAGCGGGACACAGCGGGGACACAGCGGAGACACTGCGGGACACAGCAGGACACAGCGGGACACAGCAGGACCCAGTGGGACACAGCGGGACACAGCGGGGACACTGCGGGGACACAGCGGGACAAAGCGGGGGACACAGCGGGACACAGCGGGGACACAGAGGGGACTCAGCATGGGACATAGCGGGGGACAAATCGGGACACCACAGGACACAGTGGGACACAGCGGGACACAGCGGGGACACTGCGGGGACACAGCGGAACAAAGCGGGGGATCCAAGCGGGACCCAGCGGGACCCAGCAGGACCCAGCGGGGAAACAGCGGGGACACAGTGGGACACAGCGAGTACACAGCGGGCGACACAGCGGGACACAGCAGGGGACACAGGGAGGACACAGCGGAACACAGCATGGGACAAAGCGAGGACACAGCGGGAAACAGCGAGACACAGCGGGACCTAGCGGGGACCCAGCAGTGGACAAAGCGGGACACAGTGGGGGACAAAGCGGGACACCACGGAACACAGCAGGACACAGCGTGAAACAGTGGTGAACCTGCGGGGACACAGCGGGACACAGCGGGGGACACAGCGGGACACAACGGGACACAGCGGGGACACAGCTGGCCACAGCAGGGACACAGCAGGGACACATCGGGACCCAGCAGGACACAGCGGGGGACACAGCGGGACACAGCGGGACACAGCGGGGGACACAGCAGGGACACAGTGGGACACAGTAGGACACAGCGTGGGACAAAGCGGGAGACAGCGGAATACACAGCGAGGACACAGCTGGACACAGCGGGGACACAGAGGGGACTCAGCAGGGGACATAGAGGGGAAAAAGCGGGACACCACGGGACACAGTAGGACACAGCGGGACACAGCAGGGACACTGCGGGACACAGCCCGGGGACACAGCTGTGGACAGCGGGGGAAAGAGATGGGACACAGCGGAACACAGCTGGACACAGAAGGGTACACAGCGGGGTACAGCGGACACACAACGGGGACAGAGCTGGACACAGAGGGACACAGAGGGGACAGAGCATGACACGGCGGGACACAGCAGGGGACTCAGCGGGACACAGCGGGGGACACAGGGAAGACACAGCTGGACACTGAGGGAGACAGAGCAAGGACACAGCCGGACACAGTGAAACACAGCGTGACACAGTGGGGACACAGCAGGGGACACAGCGGGACACAGCGGGGGACACAGAGGGACACAGCGGGGTACACAGCAGGCACAAAGCGGGACACAGCGGGGGACACAGCTAGGACAAAGCGGGACACAGCGGTGACACAGCGGGACACAGCTGGGGACACTGCGGGACACAACCGGACACAGCGGGGACACAGCAAGGACACAGCGGGGGACACAGCGTGGGAAACAGCGAGGACACAGCCGGGGACACAGCGGGACACAGCGGGACACAGTGGGGACACAGCAGTAGACACAGCAGGGGACACAGCGAGGACACAGCGGGAAACAGTGGGACACAGCGTGGGACAAAGCGGGAGACAGCAGGGGACACAGCGAGGACACAGCGGGACACAGCGGAGACACATAGAGGACTCAGCGGGGGACACAGTGGGGGACAGAGCGGGACACTGCGGGGTACAGAGGGGGACACAGCGGGACACAGCGGGGGACCCAGCGGGACAGAGCGGGACAGAGCGGGACACTGCGGGGCACAGCGGGGGACACAGCGGGACACAGCATGGGACACAGGGAGGACACAGCTTAACACAGCATGGGACAAAGCGAGGACACAGCGGGACACAGCGAGACACAGCGGGACACAGCGGGGACCCAGCAGTGGACACAGCGGGACACAGCGGGGGACAAAGTGGGACACCAAGGAACACAGCAGGACACAGCATGAAACAGCGGTGAACCTGCGGGGACACAGCGGGACACAGCGGGGGACACTGCGGGACCCAGCGGGACACAGAGGGGGACACAGCTGGGACACAGCGTCTATAGAGCATGGACATAGCTGGAACACAGCGGTGACACAGCGGGAATCAGCAGGACCCAGCGTGGAAACAGGGGGGGACATAGTGGGACACAGCGAGGACACAGCGGGACACAGCGGGACACTGCGGGGCATAGCGGGGGACACAGCAGGACACAGCGGGGACACAGGGAGGACACAGCGGAACACAGCATGGGACAATGCGAGGACACAGCGGGAAACAGCGAGACACAGCAGGACCCAGCGGGGACCCAGCAGTGGACACAGCGGGACACAGCGGGGGACAAAGCAGGACACCACGGAACACAGCAGGACACAGCGTGAAACAGCGGTGAACCTGCGGGGACACAGCGGTACACAGCGGGGGACACAGCGGGACCCAGTGGGACACAGCGGGGGACACAGCCGGACACAGCAGGGACACAGCGGGGACACAGCGGGACCCAGCAGGACACAGCGGGGGACACAGCGGGACACAGCGGGACATAGCAGGGGACACAGCAGGGACACAGTGGGACACAGTAGGACACAGCGTGGGACAAAGCGGGAGACAGCGGAGGACACAGCAAGGACACAGCTGTACACAGCGGGGACACAGAGGGGACTCAGCAGGGGACATAGAGGGGAAAAAGCGGGACACCACGGGACACAGTAGGACACTGCGGGACACAGTCAGAGACACAGCGGTGGACAGCGGGGGACAGAGAATGGACACAGCGGGACACAGAGGGGACACAGCTGGACACAGAAAGGGTACACAGCGGAACACAGCGGACACACAGCGGGGACAGAGCTGGACACAGAGGGACACAGAGGGGACAGAGCGTGACACAGGTGGACACTGAGGGAGACAGAGCGAGGACACAGCCGGACACAGCGAAACAAAGCGTGACACAGTGGGGACACAGCAGGGGACACAGCGGGACACAGTGGGGGACACAGCGGGACACAGCGGGGTACACAGCAGGGACAAAGAAGGACACAGTGGGGGACACAGTGAGGACACAGCGGGACACAGCTGGGGACACTTTAGGACACAGCGGGACACAGAGGGACACAGCAAGGACACAGCGGGGGACAGTGGGGGAAACAGCGGGACACAGCAAGGCACAACGGGGTCACAGCAGTGGACACAGCAGGACACAGGGGGGACACAGCGGGACACAGCGGGGGACACAGCGGGACATAGCGGGACACAGCGGGGGACACAGCGGGACACAGCGGGGACACAGCGGGACACAGCGGAGACACAGCGGGGACACAGCGGGACACAGCAGGACACAGCGGGGGACACTGCAGGGTCACATTGGGACACAGTAGGACACAGCGTAGGTCAAAGCGGGAGACAGCAGAGGACACAGCGAGGACAAAGCTGGACACAGCGGGGACACAGAGGGGACTCAGCAGGGGACATAGTGGGATAAAAGCGGGACACCACGGGACACAGTAGGACACAACGGGACACAGCGGGGGACACAGTAGGACAGAGCGGGGGACACAGCGGGGGACAGAGCGGGACACTATGAATAACAGAGCAAGGAAACAGCGGGACCCAGCGTGACACAGCCTCGATACAGCGGGATTCACAGCGTTACACAGCGGGTTACACAGCTGGGGACACAAAGGGACACAGTGGTGGACACAGAGGGACACAGTGGGACAGAGTGGGACACAGACGGGATAAAGCTTGAGACACAGCGGGGGACAGAGGGGGAGACAGCGGGGGACACAGCGAGGACACAGCGGGACACAGCGGGTACACAGCGGGCACTCAGCTGCGGACACAGCGGGGGACAAAGCGGGACACCACGGAACACAGCGGGACACAGCGCGAAACAGCTGTGACCCTTCGGGGACACAGCGAGACACAGAGGGGGACAAAGCGGGACACAGCGGGTGACACAGCAGAACACAGTGGGGGACACAGTGAGGACACAGTGGGACACAGCAAGACACAGCATCGAAACAGCGGGGACACAGCGGTACACAGCGGGGTACACAGCTGGGGACACAACGGGACACAGCGGGGGACAAAGCGAGGACACAGTGGGACACAGCAGGACACAGCGGGGACACTGCGGGACATAGCGGGACACAGCGGGGTACACAGCGGGACACAGCGGGACACAGCTTGGGACACAGCGGGGATACAGCGGGACACAGCGGGGGACACAGCTAGGACACAGCGGGACACAGCGGGACACAATGGGGACACAAAGGGGACTCAGCGGGGGAAACAGCGGGGGAAAAAGCGGGACACCATGGGACACAGTGTGACACAGCAGGACACAGAGGGAACACTGCATTGACACAGCGGGACAAAGCAGGGGACACAGCGGGACACAGCGGGACACAGCAAGGCACAACGGGGTCACAGCAGTGGACACAGCGGGACACAGCGGGGGACACAGTGGGACACAGCGGGGGACACAGCGGGGGACAAAGCGGGACACAGCGGGGGACACAGCGGGGGACAAAGCGGGACACCACGGAACACAGCAGGACACAGCGTGAAACAGCGGTGAACCTGCGGGGACACAGCGGGACACAGCGGGGGACACAGCTGGACACAACCGGACACAGCGGGGGACACAGCAGGGACACAGCGGGGACACAGCGGGACCCAGCAGGACACAGCGGGGGACACAGCGGGACACATCGGGACACAGCGGGGGACACAGAAGGGACACAGTGGGACACAGTAGGACACAGCGTGGGACAAAGCGGGAGACAGCGGAGGACACAGGGAGGACACAGCTGGACACAGCGGGGACACAGAGGGGACTTAGCAGAGGACATAGAGGGGAAAAAGCGGGACACCACAGAAAACAGTAAGACACAGCGGGACACAGCGGGGACACTGCGGGACACAGCCGGGGGACACAGCGGTGGACAGCGGGGGAAAGAGAAGGGACACAGCGGGACACAGAGGGGACACAGCTGGACACAGAAGGGTACACAGTGGGGCACAGCGGACACACAACAGGGACAGAGCTGGACACAGAGGGACACAGAGGGGACAGAGCGTGACACAGCGGGACACAGCGGGACACAGCAGGGGACTCAGCGGGACACAGCGGGGGACACAGGGAAGACACAGCTGGACACTGAGGGAGACAGAGCGAGGACACAGCCGGACACAGCGAAACACAGCGTGACACAGTGGGGACGCAGCAGGGGACACAGCGGGACACAGCGGGGAACACAGCGAGGACACAGCGGCACCCAGCGGGACACAGCGTAGATACAGCAGAGACACAGCGTTACACAGCATGGTACAAAGCTGTGGACACAACGGGACACAGTGGGGGCACAGCGGGACACAGCGGGACGCAGTGGGACACAGCGGGGACAAAGCGTGAGACACAGCAGGGGACAGAGCTGGAGACAGCGGGGGACACAGCGGGGACACAGCGAGGACACAGCGGGACAGAGCGGGACACTGCAGGGCACAGCGGGGGACACAGCGGGACACAGCGGGGGACACAGCTGGAGACAGAGGGGGACACAGCAAGGACACAGCGGGACACAGCGCTGACACTGCGGGGACACAGCGGGGGACACAGCGGGGGACACAGCGGGGGACACAGCCGTACACAGCGGGACACAGCGGGGGACACATGGAGGACTCAGCGGGAAAAAGCGGGGACACAGCGGCGACTCTCCGGGGGACACAGTGGGGGACAAAGCGGGACACCACAGAACACAGTGGGAAACAGCGGGACACAGCGGGGAAACTACGGGGACACAGGGGGACAAAGCGTGGGACACATAGGGACACAGCGGGGGACACAGCGGGGACACAGCGGGACACAGTGGGACACAGAGGGGCACACAGGGGGGACCCAGCGGGACCCAGCGGGGAACACAGCGAGGACACAGCGGGACACAGCGGTACACAGCGTCGATACAGCGGGGACACAGCGTTAAACAGCGTGGTACACAGCTGTGAACACAGCTGTGAACACAACGGGACACAGCGGGACACAGCGGGACACAGTGGGACGCAGCAGGGACAAAGCTTGAGACACAGCGGGGTACAGAGCGGGAGACAGCGGGGGACACAGCGAGGACACAGCGGTACACAGCGCTGACATTGCGGGGCACACAGCGGGGAACACAGCGGGGGACACAGCGGGACACAGAGGGACACAGCGGGGGACACAGGGGGGACACAGCGGGACACAGTGGGGGACACAGCGAGGACACATTGGGACACAGCAGGGACACAGCGGGACGCAGCGGGGGACACAGCAGTACCCATCGGGACACAGCGGGACACAGCGAGGGACGCAGAGGGGTACACAGCGGGATAAAGCGGGGAACACAGCGAGGACACAACGGGATCAAGCGGGACACAGCGTCGATACAGCGGGAACACAGCGGGACACAGCGGGGTACACAGCTGGGTACACAGCGGGACACAGCGGGTGACACAGCGGGACACAGCGGGGAACACAGGGAAGACATAGCGGGACCCAGCGGGACCCAGCGTCGTTACAGCGGGGACTCAGCGGGACACAGCGGGGTGTACAGCTGGGTACACAACGGGACACTGCGGGGGACACAGCGAGGACACAGAAGGACACAGCGGGACACAGCGGGGACAGTGCGGGAACATAGTGGGACACAGCGGGGTACACAGCGGGACACAGCGCTACACAGCTAGGGACACAGCGGGGACAAAGCGGCAGACAGCGGGGGACACAGCGAGGACACAGCGGGACACAGCGGCGACACAGAGGGGACTCAGCGGGACAAAGCGGGGGACACAGCGGTACACAGCGGGACACAGCGGGGAACAGTGGAGACAGAGAGGGGCCAAAGAGAGACGCAGCGGTGACACAGCTGGACACAACGTATTACACAGCAGGACACAGCCGGGCACACATCGGGGACACTGCATGGACCTATGCGGGACATATCGGGACACAGCAGAACACAGCAGGGGACACAGCAGGTGACCCAGCTAGGACACAGCGGGACACATCGTGGGACACAGCTGGGGACACTTCGGGACACAGCGGGGAACTCAGCGAGGACACAGCGGGACCCAGCAGGACACATCGTCGATACAGCAAGTACACAGTGTTACACAGCGTGGTACCCAGCTGTGGACACTACGGGTACAGAGTGGGGGCGCAGCGTGACACAGCGTGACACAGCGAGGACACAGCGGG
>NW_012292337.1:0-1310 GCF_000151885.1 Dipodomys ordii | reverse complement strand
AGCAGATAAAACACACTGACAAAATCACACTGTCATTACAGTGTCTCTTGCTCATCTCTTCCATTGTGTAGCTACTGGGTCTCATGCTACAGGGCTCATGCTCTCCTTTGGCTTTTTCACTCAAGGCTGGTACTGTATTACTTGAGCCACACCTCCACTTCCAACTTTTTGCTGGTTAACTGGAGGTAAGTCTCACAGAAGTTTCTGCCCAATTTCTGGCTTGGAACTATGATCCTCAAATCTCAGCTTCCTGAGTAGCTAGGGTTACAGGCATACGCCACCAGCACCTAGCTGCTGGTCTCTATTTCTTAATACTGGCAATAAAATAATAGAGAATGAAATAGCCTAAAATGCCATATAAATACCAAATGCCACTGCCAGGTGCCAGTGGCTCATATCTATGAATACAGTGCTAGCCTTGAGCAAAAGAAGCTCAGAGACAATGCCCAAGTCCTAAGTTTAAGCCCCAGGATTTGTAAAGCCAGTGTCCGGCTTCACATCAATGTATTTTTACATAGCATTAACATATAGATCAACTGCAAAATAGAAATCCCCAAAAACAGATTCACACATATATAGTCAATCGATTCTGTCAAAGGCAACAAAGTAATGCAGTGGAACAAGATAGTCTTTTCAACAAACAGGGATGCAACAACTGAATATGTATATGGTCCACATTAAAAAGTGGACTTGAGCTGGGCACAGGTGGTTCATACCTGTAATCCTAGCCACTCAGGAGGCTGAGATCTGAGGATCCCAGTTCAAAGCCAGCCTGGACAGAAAATTCTGTGAGACTCTTACCTCCAACTAACAATCAAAAAAAAAAAAAAAAAACAGGAAGTGGAGCAGTGGCTCAAAGTGGTAGAGTGCTAGTCCTGAGCAAAAGAGCTGAAGGATACCAAGGCCCTGAGTTCAAACTCCACAACCAACAAAAAGAAATATGAACTTGAAATGTTTCACAGGCCTAACAGCAAAGCTAAAACTATAAAACTGGGACAAAAGATTTGTGACTCTGGAGTAAGCAAAGGTTTCTAATGGAATAAAACACAATTTAAGCTAAGCACTGATGGCTCATGCCTGTAATCCTAGCTACTCAGGAGGCTGAGAGTCAAAGCCAGCCTAGGCTGAAAGTGAAGCTGTAGATCAAGTGGTGGCTGTGGATCAAGCTCAGGGACAGAGCTGAGGCTGTAAGTTCAAGTCCCAGAATAAGCACAACAAGAAAAGAAATATAGCCAAGTGCCAGTGGCTCAAGCCTGTAATCCTACTCAGGAGGCTGAGATCTGAGGATCCTAGTCAAAGCCAGCCTGTGA
>NW_012292336.1:0-3576 GCF_000151885.1 Dipodomys ordii | reverse complement strand
CACTGCTGGGTGAATATTTGTTAGATGTCTGTTAAATCTAGTTGATCTCTGCAGCTGTTTAGATCTGCGGTTTCTCTGTTGAGTTTTTGCCAAGTTGATCTACCTAAAGGGGAGAGTGATGTGTTAAAATCCCCAACAATTAATGTCTTTGGATCTATGTGGGATTTGAGGGAAAATAGTGATTCTTGGATAAATTTGGGTGCTCCATTGTTTGGCAAATAAATATTTAGAATTGTAATATGCTCCTGAAGGAGCGATCCCTTAATTAGTATGTATTGACCTTTTTTATCTCTTCTCACAAATTTTAATTTGAAGTCTATTTTATCTGATATTAGGATTGCAACTCCCGCCTGTCTTTGGGGACTGTTTGCTTGGTAGATTTTGCTCCAGCCTTTAATATTGAAAATGTGTTTATTTTTTTGGGGCAAGTTGTGACTCCTCAAGTCAACCAATAAAGGATTTTGTTTTATAATCCAAGTAGACAGTCTATGTGGCTTAATTGGAGGGTTAAATCTGTTAATGTTGGGAGATAGGACAGAAAGGTATTTGCTATTTCCTGCCATTTAATCCATGTTCTTGGGGGATGCACCTAGTGGATTCTTTCTATGGTTCTGGGATTCTCGGTTTGGGTGCAGTTTCTTGGCCTTTATTGTGGTCTTGTTTGTTTTCTATGTGTAGGACATCTTTACGAATCTTTTGAAATACTGGTTTGGTGGAGATATATCGTTTAAACTTTTCTTTGCAATGGAAGGTTTTTATTTGACTTTCAGTTATGAAGGAGAGTTTACCTGGGTACAGTATTCTTGTTTCATAGTTGTTTGACTTTAGGGCATGGCATACATCATTCCAGGCTCTTCTTGTTTCAATTATCTTTGCTGAGAAATCTGAGGTGTTTCTAATTTTTTTCCCTTTATAGGTGTTTAATCTTTTTCTCCTTGACAGATTAAGGATTTTTTCTTGTTCTATATTGATCCTGTGTGGATTATAATTTGACTGTGGGTTGTCCTGTTCTGGTCTAGTCTATTTGGAATTCTAACAGCTTCTTGTATCTGAATAGGCCTATCTTTTTGCATGTTTGGGAAGTTCTCTGATAGGATCCTGTTAAACAAAATTCCTAGACCAGAGAGTTCTGGGAAGATGGAAGAGGAGAAGCTGGAAGCTAAACAAGCTCTCACATAACAAGCAGTTTTAGAGTTCCAGTGAACAGTCCTAAGCCAGAGAATCACACCAAGTGTGCCATCCCAGGACAGAGAGTTGGGCCAGAGAGGGAAAATCCAGGCAAGGAGTCAGATCTGAGCTCTTGCCAGCAGCTGCTGCTGCGGCGGTAGCGGAAGTGGCGGCAGTCTTACCGCCATACCTGAAACACATAGAGTCCGGGATGAAAGAGCCAGACCCGGCAGGCAGGCGGATTCTACTCAGCAAAAGCAAGAACTGACGGGGAGCAAACATCTTCATCCTGCAGTTCACAGACAAGAAACGACCCAGGAACCAAGACTCGGCGTGAGTAGAAGCCTGATGTCCTCACTCCTTCTCAGGGAGCAGAGGAGGGAAGGCCACCCCTCTCCCCCCAGTACTGGAGATCTCCATCTTGGATACCGACAAAGCTCAGCGGAGCTGCTTGCTCCAACTCAGGCTTTGGAATAATAAGAGTCATTTAGCAGGTAACAAGAACTTAATGGCATGACCTGCCAGACTCAGCTCCACGCAGGGAAAAGTCACCCAGTTCGGGCGCCAGCCCTAGGAGTGACTTTCTTCACTGGGTAATCAGAGCCAGAGGTTGCCCCTCCCTTTAGCAGTCTCCACATCAGTAAACAGAAACCCTGAGAGTGGCTCCAGGCTGGGCTCTGTGAGTTCCTCACAAACTAGCCCCCAGGAAAAGCTACTGTTTGCTAAAAGGCCTCAACTCTACCCAGAACCTTGCCTCATCACAGCATCTCCAAACTTTAGGATAAAGCCATCTCCCTCTTTTGTGATAATCAAAGCAAAACCCCCTCCCATTGAACTAACTTGGGAGGAGGATCGCAAAGTCCTGGGTAAAGCAGAGCATTTTTCTGCCTGTCCAAAGAAACTGACATAAGAAACCAACCAAGCCACAGAGACTCAAACCGGGGTCTGATAACAGACACAAGGGAGATACAGGATTTTTCCCAACCCTCCCCAAAAAATCAAAGAACTTTTTTTCTTCTTCTTCTTTTTTTAAATACCTTTTACAAAAAATTTTTTTTTTCTTTTCTAAAACTTTTTTTAATTTTTAATCTTTACCTTTGGTGAAAAAAAATTTTTTCTCGTAACTTTTTTTCTCCTTATAATCTTCATTTTAGGGATACATGCATGTGTGCATTTTTCTTTCTTTAAAATTTTTTTTTTGTTTTTTGCTTAGCTCCGCTGAACTTCTAATCTTTTTTTTCTTTCTTCCTTATCCTTCTTACCTGTTCCTCTCTTTTGTTCTTCTTCATGGGACTTAATTGTTTTTCTGCACACCCTCAGATAAACCCATAGTTGACTATTAGACCGTAACCCCCATTGTGTACACACTTAATCCACAAATTTTTTACTCAATTCAAAATCTCTGAGACTCAAATTCCTTAATAGCAGTACTACCTCTTTATACCTATATAATATTTTAAGAATTTTTATTTTTAAATTTTTCACATCTCCTTTATATCCCTCCCCTTCTCTCATTATATTCACGTTCTTCTCTGACTAGTTTGTTCTTCGGATGCATAATATTATTAATTTTTACTTTACTATTTTTTCTGGTCTCTTTTCTTTTCCCTTTCTCTTTCCTCTTTATTTCTCTCTCTCTACGTTCATCCTATCCAACCTATTTCCTGCTTTGAGATTAGGACTTAGTTAAGTTAACTCTCCCTGTGCCTTCCCACATTATTCTATTCCTATTTTTTACCCACATCTCTCCCTAACCCTAAGAATTTATGGTTTTCCAAATTCTTCTTTGCATTTCGTAGCCCATTAATATATAGTTGTTTAACGTTGAATAGATGTATCTGTTGAACTAGATTGTATCTGCAGACTATTGACTGTGCAAATTCAGATTTTGTTTGATGCTTGCCTTAAGATAGTGTTCTAGCATAAAAACTGGTGTTATTTTCATTCCAAATGGGCAGAGTAAGCAGGAAAAACACAAGAAAAATGGCAAGTACGGGTATCTCAACTCCCACTCAGGATGATCAAGGGACAGAACAGATAATGAACAATCCAGAGGAGAGTTCCCAAATAGCTCTACAAAAACTTCTGACAAACATGATAAATGAAATGATTGAAAACATACAAAGGACTCTGTATGAGCGTGATAGGAATACAGAGGAGCCAAACAAAGGTTAATGCAGGAAAAGATTGAAAACCTACAAAAGACGCTGTAGAAAGCCATGAGAGGGAGGGAGAGGAGGCAAACAATAGGTCAATGCAGGAAAAGATTGAAAAGCCACAAAGGACTCTGTATATGCATGTGAGGGAGAGAGAGGAGGCAATCCCAAAGGTTTATACAGGAATATCATGAGCGTGAGGAGGTAGTCAAAAACTGATATAGGGATTTGCGTGAGTAGCTTGAGAATACTC
>NW_012292335.1:0-7815 GCF_000151885.1 Dipodomys ordii | reverse complement strand
GCGGAGCTGCTAGCTCCAACTCAGGCCTTGGAAGAAAACTAGAGTCATTTAGCAGGTCACAAGAACTTAAGGGCGGCGTGACCTACCAGACTCAGCTCTACCCAGGGAAAAGTCACCCAGTTCCAGCGCCAGCCCTAGGAGTGACTTTCTAAATCTGGTAAT
Organism: Dipodomys ordii; assembly: GCF_000151885.1. NCBI lineage: Eukaryota > Metazoa > Chordata > Mammalia > Rodentia > Heteromyidae > Dipodomys > Dipodomys ordii. The sequence continues at coordinate 7,653 of NW_012292335.1, read as the reverse complement.
CAGAAGCAGAGGCTGCCCCTCCCTTTAGTAGCCTGGACGATCTATTGAAATTCAGTAAACAGAAACCCTGAGAATGGCTCCAGGCTGGGCTCTGTGAGTTTCTTACAAACTAGCCCTCGGGAAAAGCTACAGTTTGCTGAAAGGCCTCAACTCTACCCAGAACCTAGCCTCATCACAGCATCTCCAAACTCCAGGAAAAAGCCATCTCCCTCTTTTGTGATACTCAAAGCAGATCTCCCAACCATTGAACTAACCTGGGAGGAGGATCGCAAAATCCTGGGTAAAGCAGAGCATTTTTCTGCCTGTTCAAACAAACTGACTTAAGAAACCAACCAAGCCACAGGACCACAAGGAGACCAGAGACTCCAACAAGAGGCTGGTTATGGACACAAGGGAGATACAAGATTTTTCCCAACCCTCCAAAAAAAATCAAAGAACTATTTTTTTTCTTCTTCTTCTTTTGTACCTTTTATAAATGTTTTTTTCTTTTCTAAAACTCTTTTAAAATTTTTAATGTTTACCTTTTTTGAAAACATTGTTTTCTAGTAATTGTTTTTCCTCTTATAATTATTATTTTAGGGGTAAATGTGTGTGTGCATTTTCTTTCTATTTTTTTCTTTCTTTATTAAAAATATTCTTTTTGTTTATTGTTTAGCTCTACTGAACTGATCATTTTTTCTTTCTTTCTTATCCTTTTCACCTTTTCTTCTCTTTCGTTCTTCTTTATGTGACTTGTTATTCTGCACATCCTCAGATAAACCCATAGTTGACTACTAGACCCTATCCCCCATTGTGTACACACTTAATCCACAAATTTATTACTCAATTCAAAACCTCTGAGACTTAAATTCCTTAATAGCAGTACTACCTCTTTATACCTATATAATATTTTAAGTATTTTTATTTTTAAAATTTTCACATCTTCTTTATTTATCTCCCCTTCTCTCATTATATTCATGTTCTTGTCTGGATAGTTTGTTTTTCAATCTGAATAATATTTTTAATTTTTTACTTTTCCTTTTTTTCTGGTATCTTTTTGTTTCCTTTCAGTTTCTTCTTTTTTTCTCTCTCTCTCTACTTTCATCCTATGCAATCTATTTCCTGCTTTGAGATTACTATTTAGTTAACACTCCCTGTGCCTTCCCACATCACTCTATTCCTATTTTTTACCCACATCTCTTCCTAACCCTAACGATTTCTGGTTTTCCAAATTCTTCTTTGAGGTTCGTAGCCCATTAATATAGAGTTGTTTGATGTTGAATAGATGTATCTATTGAACTAGATTGTATCTGCAGACTATTAACTGTGCAAATAGAGAGTTTGGTTGATGCTTGCTTTATGATAGTGTTCTAGCACAAAACTGGTGTTATTTTCATACCAAATGGGCAGAGGAAGCCGGAAAAACACAAGAAAACTGGCAAGTCCGAGTATCTCAACTCCCAGTCATGATAATCAGGGGATGGAATGGAACAGATAATGAATAATCCAGAGGAGAGTTCCCAAATAGCTTACAAACACTGCTGGAAAATATGATAAATGAAAAGATTGAAAACACACAAATGACCCTGTATAAGCATGATAGGGAGAGAGAGGAGGCAAACAAAAGGTCAAGGCAGGAAAAGATTGAAAACCTACAAAGGACTCTCTATGAGCATGATAGGGGGAGAGAGGAGGCAATCCAAAGGTTTGTACAGAAATATCATGAGATTGAGGAAGCTACTCAAAAACTGATACAGAATTTGCATGACCAGCATGAGAATACTCAAAGAGAAAGGTATGAATGGCATGAGCAAGCTGAGAATACTCAAAGAGAACTACAGGAATGGCATGAACAGGAGGAAGCTAAGCAAAGAGTAATACAGGAATTGAGAGCGCAGAATGAGAATACACACAGATCACTAAAGGCATTCATGGGATCCATTAACAAAGAGCTGAAGGAAGTTAGGGAGACCACAAAAGGAATGCTGAATAGAACCCAACACAAGGAATGGGAGTCCAAGGAAACCATAACCAATCAACTAAGTGATTTGAGAATTAACATTGAGCACCAAATTAAGGAAATAAAGAAGTTCATACAAAATATAAAACAAAGCTTCAACAAAGAATTTGAAGCAATCAAAGCTGACCAATTCGAAGGTAAAGAAATAAAAAAAAACAAAGTAGAAAGTTTTGACAGCAGGTTAGATCATGCAGATGATCAAACCTCAGGGATTGAAGACAGCCTATATATTATAGAGAAAGAACATATGACCATCCAAGACAAGTCCATGAAATATGATAGATCTATCCAAAACTTGGAAGACACCATCAAGAGGCCTAATCTAAGGATAATGGGTGTAGAGGAGCACCTAGAAACAGACGTTAATGGTCTTGGAAACTTGTTTAACAGGATCTAGCAGAGAACTTCCCAAACATGAAAAAAGCTAGACCTATTCAGATACAAGAAGCTTTTAGAACTCCAAATAGACCAGACCAGAATAGGACATCCCACCGTCACATTATAATCCACACAGGATCAATTCAGACCAAGGAAAAGATCCTTAAAGCTGTCAAGGAGAAAAGATAAATCACCTATAAAGGGAAGCCAGTTAGAATCACCTCAAATTTCTCAGCAGAGGCAATCAAAGCAAGAAGAGCCTGGAATGATGTGTGCCATGCCCTAAAAACAAGTATCAACCACGAATACTGTACCCAGATAAACTCTCCTTCATAACTGAAGGCCAAATAAAAACCTTCAATAGCAAAGAAATATTGAAACAATACATCTCCACCAAACCAACCCTATAAAAGATTCTTGATTTCCTACACAGAGAAAACCAACAAGACCACAACAAAGGCCAAGAAACTGCAATCAAACTGAGAATCCAAGAACCATAAGAACCCAGTTTTCGTAGCCCAAAGAAGGTGGATAATATGGCAAGAACTCCGAAATACCTCTCAGTTCTATCTCTCAAAATTAACGAATTTAACTCTCCAATAAGCGACATAGATTGTCTAGTTGGATTAAAAAATAAGATCCTTTTATCTGATGACTTCAGGAGTCACATCTTACCTGTTAAAACGAACACATTTATAATATTAAAGGCTGGAACAAAATCTACCAACCAAACGGTCCTCATAAACAGGCAGGTGTTGCAATCCTAATATCAGATAAAATAGACTTCAAATTAAAATTCGTGAGAAGAGATAAAGAAGATCACTACTTACTAACTAAGAGATCTGTCCTTCAGGAGGATATTACCATTCTAAATATCTATTCACCAAACAACGGAGCACCCAAATTTATCCAAGACCCACTACTTTCCCTGAAATCCCACATAGATCCAAAGACATTAATTGTAGGGGATTTTAACACACCAGTCTCCCCACTAGATAGATCATCTCGGCAAAACTCAACAGAGAAGTCACAGATCTAAACAGCTGAATAGATCAACTATTTTAACAGACATCTATCGAATATTTCACCCAGCAGCATCAGAATACACGTTTTTCTCAGGACTCTATGAGACCTGCAAGAATGACTTGCAAGACCCAGACCCCTAACCCATGGAGGGACCGAGGCCTTGGGAAGTAACCTACTAGGAGGGCCTACCCTGGAATGGAAGGGCCAGTTGATAGCCTGGACCCTAGGTCAGAGGTTTGGCTTCCCCAAGCATATCTGGTCAATCTGGCACCAAGATCTAACAAGCCCTGGGAATGGTATCCATGGGAAGCTAAGGATCTTAAAGCGCGCCGCATGGCGGTGGTGGAGTATGGCCCAAACTCTCCTTGGGCCCAGAACTTTTTACAGGATATTGCTTATCACCCATGTGTCCCCTAGGACTGGCTGGATGTGGCCAAAGCTGTCCTTACCAGTTCTTAGTTTATTAAATGATGTGCTTTCTTTAAGGAGGAATGCAGATTGTTTGCAAAGAATATATGGCAGGCTCAACCCGAGATACCTATTAATTATTCCATGTTAACAGGGATGGGGGAAGGGTACTCCACTGGAGTTAAACAGGCCGCAATACCTGGCCCGTACAGAGACCAGGTGAGGCAGGCAGAACTTGCCGTGTGGTACAAACTGGATGATGGGCCTACAGAGCCCCCCATATCAGGAGTGAAACAAAAACCTGGTGAGCTTCTAGCTGAGTTTGTAGACTGAGTCCAACAGAGCGTTCACTGCAAGCCGCCAGCAGGGAACTTCTGAGATCACTTCGTAAAGCGGCTGGTCTGGGAAGGAATGAATGAAGACCATCACATGGCCTGTATGGGATTGAGAGAGAGTTCCTTGAGCAGATGGGTGGTGGCCTCGCAGGATGTGGGAACACAACAGCAACAGTCTCAATCATTGGCTTTAGTTTTACATGCTCAGACATCTGCAATTACTGAGGCTATTACCCAGGTGCTGGCAGCCCAGGGTCGAGGAATCCCAAGACCATAGGGGAAAGGGACTTGTTTTAAATGAGGGCAGGAGGGATACTTTAAGAGGGACTGTTTCCAACAATCCCTGGTGGAAGGGGTGTAAACCACCCCCCTAGACCCTGCACCAGGAGCAGGGAGGGATAGCATTGGAATAAAGATTGTCGATCCAAGTTTGATTTACACGAGAAGCCCTATTTGGGTGAAGCATTGGCCATTAACCAAACCTAAATTAGTAGCTCTATACCTTCTTGTGGAGAAACAGATAAACCTTGGGCACATACACCCTACTGTGAGTCCTTGGAACACACCCGTTTTTTTTTATTCAAAAAGCCTCCCAGGCTTGGCATATGCTCCAAGATCTACATTAGGTAAATGAAAAGATGGAGCTAGTAGGAATGCCCCTAAGAGGCATGCCTTGGACTCCCACTATCCCTACAGAATATACCTTGGTTTTGATTGATATTAAAGATTTTTTTATATCCCCCTGTATCCAGATGACTGGGAGAAGTTTTCTTTCTCCATTCCTTCTATTAATTTTCCCAGCCTGATCGGAGGTTTGAAAGGATTTTGTTGCCACAGGGAATGGACAATAGCCCGGCCTTTTGCCAACAATACTTGGCCACATTTTTGGGCCTGTGCTGGGTTTAGATACCTCCATTGCTTATGCCTACAAGGATGATATAATTCTAGGGCAACAAGACCCTGGACACCTGCAGGGCCTTCTGGCCCAGGTACTTGCCATATTAAAAAAGGGGGATTTTACCATAGCACTCGATAAAATTCAAAAGGTACCTCCTTTTAAAATGCTCAGGTCCCACCTTACCTTGACTCAGGCCAGCCACTTAAGCCTTTGCTGGATATTCCAGCCTGTCTAACCTTAATCCAACTTCAGAATCTTTTAGGGGAAATCAATGAGATGTTGCCATGGGTTCCTGTCTCTAAAGATAGTCTTGTGACCTCATTTGCCCTACTAAAAGACAGGATGCCCCAAGAAGTTATTACAATTAGAGAAAGCCATCAGGCAATATTTTTGCAGTTCCATAGCTTTGTTTACCATTAATATTTTAAATTTTTCAAAAAAGGTCAACTGCATCCAGAATTCAGAAGCACTGGGGAAAACTAAACTCTAAGCCCCAAGTAAAAGTTAGGTGAAAGGACCCCCTGACACAACAATGGACAGGACCTGAACCCCTAGTTACTATGGGCAGGGCATTTGGATGCATTTTTTCTAATAGGGAAGACAGCGCCCATTTGGATACCTGCCAGGAACCTTAAGTTTTTACCCATTTCCTTTATGCAGGAGGATGTCCAAGGATAAACTAACCAACAAGAAAAGAAAAACGGTTATGGTGGCCGAGGCTTGTGTTTAAAAGAGGAAAGCCAGAAAGATAACCATTAACCATCCCCAAGGGCAATCAGCCCTTGAGAAGCTCTTGTGTTTTCTAACAACTGCAGATTGTGATTCTCCAGCTGTTGGCTGTCGTGACCCTCCCAGTCCTGGCAATGGCCCTATGGAATCTGCATCAACCTCAAGGGTGATTTGGGCAGTGATCAGCGCTGGTAATGCAGAAATCATCAGTAGCCCACAAGAGAAGCTGTCCCTTCGACCTGGTGGCCTGACCTTCATTTTGATTACACCCTATGTCATTATGTTTGGACCGTTTAATATTTCTGTAGGAGCTAATTATTTTAATGTTACCTGCTTTAATTGTCCTTTACTAATTGCTTGTATAATGGCATTATTGTTAACTTATTGTTAAACAATCATCTTTTGTTATGCTTCCAGTTTCGAACTTTTTCAACCCCATAGGCAAATAGCTGGATTAGAACAAGTCCCACCTCTGGACTCTCAAGTGGCAAAGACTGCTATCCCATTCTTGACTAATGTTAAAGGACTGCTAATGACTTTGCTTATCCTGGTAATGCTTTTGCTGATGGTTTTTCTATGCCTTCTTGCATTATATGTGCACTGCAAAACTCTTATGAGCTTAGCCAGCCAGTTACATAAGATTAAGTTCCAAAGGAATGAATTTTCCTCTAGAGGAATCGCAGCCAGAGACTGGTAAACCAAAGACAAGGTCTTCAGCTTCGCTCTGAAGAGTTCCTGATGACTGGTAAGGCAGACAAGGCAATCCACCCAACCAAAGACAGGCGGGTTCACTTCTTTAAACAAAGAAGAGGGAGATGTTGGGAGCCGTTGGGAGCTGAGAGTAAAGCTCAAAGGTCCTCTTGACCCCTTTGCTCGCTTAAAGGCACGTACAAGGAACTGGCTGACTTAAAAGACACCAGGTACCCAGGATTACTTTGCTACAATCTGCAGTTTGTTTTATAATTTCCATGTTTTTCTGGTCTATAGTAGAATTGCCTGAGTAGGGGGGCCCACGAGGATGCACCGTGCCGCATGTGTAGAACTCCCAATATCCAGGCTGCTCCTATGTTCTGAAGAGAATGACCTTAAAAGATACTGACTTTTATATATGCCCAGTAACTAATGGAACTGCTTTGGACATTTCTAACTGTGGTGCGACTGATGTTTATTATTGTGCTAGGTGGGGATGTGAGGTAACTGGGACAGGCTCTTGGATCATGCAGGAGGACCCTCCTTATCCTTGTCTGGTGAATCAGGGCCCCCAGACTTGCCTCCAACCCCCAGTGTGGCCAATGCTATTCTTACCAATGTAATCCTGTTAAAATATCCTTTACAGATGAGGGAAAAGGATAACTAATTGGGAGGTGGGTCTGCCATTACAACAAAAAAGGGGGAATCTATAGAGCACATGGGCACCAAAGATGGCACTGAGAGGGAGTTGAGTGGGCAGAGCCCAATTTGGTTTATGTTCAGTGTGTAACCAGCCCATGGAAGCTTAGGTGCGTGATAGGGTGTGACCTTGACCGTGATTGGTTCTTTCTCCTCCACTGCCATGCCACCAGCTGCTTTTTTTTTTGCTTTCAAAAGGGCCTGCTCTGTTAATAATTGAGCTTTCCTGCTTTACTTGACTACGCGCTGGGTCTGATTATCTCATGGGCTAAGGGAGGCTGGATAATGGGCTATTGGCCGCATTACATTTCCTTGGCCCCCATCCGTCATTCGTGGGTCAGAGGAAGACCAACAGGTTATGATGGCTTCATAGAAAGAGTTCAGTAGAGATCTTTCTTTTTCAATTCTATTGAAGAGTTGGAGGAGTATTTGTGCGAGCTCTGCTTTGAATGCCTTGTAGAATTCTGTAAAACCATCTTGTCCTGGGCTTT